>NC_081574.1:31178616-31206619 GCF_022355385.1 Mustela nigripes | reverse complement strand
TAAATTTATCATTGATAAATTTATCCTTCATTCTCCATGGATACAGACAATTGTCACATGGCTGGATTACTGTCTCTGGAAATGCCCTCCCCCCATTAGGGATCCAGGATGATGTGTGAGCTCATCTGAGTGTGTGTCGGTGGGTCTGTGTACATCATGCTCAGAGAATTTGTGAAACAGAGGAAGGAGAAGTGGCAGCATCGATCCTCTTTGACCTTCTGCTGTCATTTCAGTGAACCACCTCCTTGACTTTGGAGAACAGAGGAAGAACTCGTCTACCATGAGATTTGAAAACTGGGTTCAGAATTCCAGCTGCTCCAATGTGTGTATGCCCTGGGTGGCCACCTGACTGTTCGGAGCCTTAGTTTCCTTCGCTATGAAATTCGTGCTGTCATGCTTACCTCACAGATTTGTCGTCAGTATGAAAACAAGGTGATGTAAAGGGGAAAAAAAAATGTGACAAAAGAGCCTCATACAGCTCCAGTGTGGTATTATTTCCATTGCCTTTGGGTAGGTGTGCTAAGTCCTGCTTTTCCCTTGCCATGACCACTTACCTGGACAGGGAGGACATGCATGTGGTGCAAGGAGCGAGGCGGGAGGGAGGGAGCCAAGGCTGATCTGTGAACTGCTGCTAAAACAAGCCAGGGCTTACCCCTGCAGGTATTGCCTCAGCTTTCCTGTAATGCAAAAGCCAATTCTTAGTTTTGGGAATTACCTTTTCCCCTTAGACCTCTAAGGATAAAAAGTTTTGCCACTTATAACTTTTGGGGCTCCTGTGTGTTTATTTAGAGCAGACCTTATACACATATTAAGGGATGG
The DNA here is from genome assembly GCF_022355385.1 of Mustela nigripes. Taxonomy (NCBI): domain Eukaryota; kingdom Metazoa; phylum Chordata; class Mammalia; order Carnivora; family Mustelidae; genus Mustela; species Mustela nigripes. Next base: position 31,205,800 of record NC_081574.1, on the reverse strand, counting down.
AGGGCGCCTGGGTGGCTCAGTGGGTTAAAGCCTCTTCCTTTGGCTCAGGTCATGATCCCAGGGTCTCTGTCAAGCAGAGAGCCCGCTTCTCCCCCCACCCCGCCCCTGCCTGCCTCTCTGCTTACTTGTGATCTCTGTCTGTCAAATAAACAAATAAAATCTTAAAAAGGTGGGGGGATGGAATGAGGTGAAAAGGAAGATAAAAAAAAAAAAAATTAAAATTTCCTTTGACCTCAAACTTTTTAGGGATAATTTTGGGCCCTATGTCAATTTAAGACATCCTTAGTGATAGGATAAATTTAGGAGTATGATATCTCATTTCATACCCTTTCTTTCCTTCCTTCCTTTTTAATAAAAAAGGTAAGGCTAAGTTCACTGGAGCATTCTTTTTTTTTTTATTCTACATGGATGTAACTAAAGAGATTCTGATTATGAATTAGTCATGGAGAGCTTGGCATTACTGCTGGTAGGTATATTTCTGTATTGACATTTCACTTGGATAAGCCAAAGGTTGGTAAGAGATTGAGTTATAAAATAGGTAAAGATCTTTGGTTTACAAGTAACTTATTTTTGTGTGCATGGATTCCAGATGTTTCACTGAAAGGGAGTCAAAATATGCTCCCTTAAAATAAGATTGGAATTGATGTCAGAAAGTGACTCATACTTATTAACCCAAAGAAGAACACAGATTGTATATATATTCAACTCCAATATGCCAGAGTACAAATATAAAGAGACTCATCATCCATTTTTGTTGTTTTAGAATTTATATTGTTCCTTCTTCAGCACTAAGAAGCGTCCCTTGCAGAAAGCACTTCCCCATTAGTCCACAACCAGCAGGGAAAGAGTCTTCTTCAGTCACTGAGACCATAGAGAACATCTGGTTGATTAACAGATGTTAATGCCAGAATAGCTTTGGTTTGATCAATGATGTAATCAATCATGAAAGTTATAATTTTAGCAAGGTTTAGACTGTTCCATTAAATAAAGATGGAACATGTCTGATGTTCCAGATTTTCAGAAAAAAAAACTATATTTCTCTAAAACCAGTATTTGTGGAACATCTGCATACATACAATTTTAGATGTCATTTTTAACATGTCCATATGGCAACTACCTTAAGTAAAAATGAGACAGTGGGCAAACGTAAAGATTAATTTTCATTTCATTTTTCCCCTGTAGTTGAGGGAAGGATATGAATTTAGTTTGATTTTATGGATTAAAGAGACAATAGAAAAACATGGGCTGAAAAGCCAACTGAGATTCAGTTAATTTATTTAGGAGGAAATTGTTTAATGAATTATTTTATGTTTTAGATATTCATATTATGAATCTAAATGTGATTTTTAGTTTTACTTTCTGTCATTAAACAAAAGGAACAACAGTGCAACTAAATGAAAATGAAAATGAGAAAGAAAAACCAAAGTAAAATGAATTGTTATAGTAGGAAGTTATGATGCAAAAGCAAAAATAACAAAAAAGAGATGTAATCTGATGGCAAAGAAAGAATGCAACTCATTAGGAATATGGCAAAGGACAGAGATTGAAGATGGATGAGCAAGGAAAAATATTCAAGTGTTTCATGGACACAAAGACCACATGGCTTGAGTGTTTCTTACATTCTAAGCAGTTTATACGCAGTAAACTCATTTAAGCAGCACAGAACTTTTGGAAAGATACAATTATTTTCTCTCTGTAGAGATGAGAAACAGAAGGTCAGAGAACTTAAAACTCCCAATTACATGGTTAAAATGGTGGCAAAAATTAAAATTCAGACTCAGACACAGTTGTAACCATCATGATGTCTTGCAGTTTTCAATTAAAGCATGACTCAAGAAGAAATTTAAACATTTTAGAATTTTTTTTTGACACATAGTTTTGCTAAATGCAAAACAGAGATGGCCAAACTTGATTCGTGCTTGTAAGAAACAGTGTTCTTCACTCAGATTAAAAATTTACTCCTCCCCACCCCTAAGGTTCAAGCATATTTAATAATATGCTCTGACATAAGCCTATTTTTCCTACTTATGTTATCTTGGGACAAAGAAAAAAACTTTTGAGAATACATTTTAAGCTCAGTGTTTCAAACACTTTGATTAAAAAAACAATTTTCCAAATGTCATCCAAGAGTAGTGCTCTCTAAGACCACTCTGTAAAAGATACTCCAGAGCCTATTACAGCAAAGAGAAACATTTAAGTCTATGAAATATACCACTGTGGGAAGTCTTATATAATCTTCTGTTGTGAGTCCAAATTAGGAAATATTTTCCTTCTTAGAAACATGCATTCTTAAAAATAACCGAATAAATAAGTTTCTCAGTTCACTGATACCAAATTTAGTTTAAGAAGGAGGGGAATGACAAGCAATAACAAATTTTAACTTGCCTTCATATTATTTTGGAACATTGTTTTCTTAGTAGTATTCAGCATTAGGTATATTTCTCAGTCAGGGTTCTCCAGAGAAACAGAACCAATAAGGTGTATATAGACATATATAAGTAATCCATGTATATATCTTACCATATATGTATTACATGTTAATGAGAAAGACAGGAACATGAGAGAGATTTATTTTAGGGACTTGGCTCATGTGATTGTGGAGGCTAGGAGGTCCAAAATTTTAGGGCAAGTTGGCAGGCTAGAGACTTGATCTATGTTTCAGCTCAAGTCTGAAGGCAGAGAGAAGGCAAAAACCTTCTTCCTTGGGGACATCCATCTTTCTCTTAAGACCTTCTACTTACTCAGTGAGGCCCTCCTACATTATGGAGGGTAATCTGCTTTACTCAAAGTCTACTGATTTCCATTTTAATCTTATTTAAAAAATACTTTGACTATAACATCTAGACTAATATTTGTTCAAATATCTGGATACCATGGCCCAGCCAAGTTGACAGATAAAATTAAACATTACCTAATGAGAACCTTTCTTCTAAGCATTTGTTTTTGGCAAAGAGAAACAGATCTCTTATTCCTAAATCCAGGGCCAATAAAAGAATATTGAAGATGCAACATCTGATTTCACAATGTATTTCTATTGTATATAGAGAAGTACAATTTGTCAGTTACATATCTCTCATTTGAGATGGCTAAAGAGAATGTTGTTACTCAAAGGAGAGCAAAATTTTTCTGTTACAGTTGAATGTTATATTCTGTGCCAGCTTTTATGTCTGTCCATGTGTGGGATGGCAGCATATATGTGAGATCACTTTATTATAAAGATTTTTGGATTACTGTAAAAACAGACCATGGAAGAAGTCCAGGATCAATGAGCCATATCCTGCATATCATTGTTGAGTGGTGCGTACCATTATGAGGGATGGGTAGGGAGCACTTCATTTTGAGGCATTCCTTTTACTGCTTGTGGTGTTTTAGAAGTTAACATCCAACCTTCAATCTTTTATTATTTTTATGTGACTTTAAAAAGCTGCATTTCTGTGGAGCTGCAGGGCTTTTGAAAATGAATTCAGCTGACACATTGAATTGGGATGTATCAAGATGGATGGCAGATTCATATTCCAGTATATCACATGACTTGCATCAATTTAGTGTGTCAGCTAAAAAGTTTAAGGACAGAGGAAAAAAAATCAGTTAAAGAAATTTCATTTCTGGTAAAACTGGATTTAGGAAACCTGTGGTTATTAAAGAAACTTTATATTGTGAGTCGTCATAGAGGTTTTAAGGACTGTAAATATAGTGATATTTCCTTTTAAATTTGGATGTCAACACAGTCCATGGCAAAGATTTTGGAAAGCATTTTTAAGTCCAAAGAAAAAAGCAGGGAAGCATGAACAAAAAGTGATAGATATCAGGGGGAAAATGAGGTTTGCCCATAATTTAAGATAGGAATCTGGGTGATATTAATTGGAGAAATAAAACTGCAACAATTTTATATGGCAGAGAGTTCAGCTCAATCAATATGGAAAGTAAAATTTTGTAGATTTTCTAATATTTAGGTAATATTTTTAAAATTAAAGAATAAATACACGTATGGGTAAATCAATATGTATTTATTACTTACTATGTACCAGACACCATTCCAGGTACTTAGAATACAATCCATAAACAAAGCAGACAATCTTGGAGCTTGGATTTTGACAGGGAGAGGTAAAAATGAGGCATGAATATAATAAACAGGTAAATTGTGTAGTGTGCTAAAAGATAGTTAGTGCTATGGAATAATAAAAAGAAATTCATCAGGATTTTAGAGATTGAGAGTCTCAGTGTGGTCAGGGGGAGGGCTGGTTGCTCAGGTAGGATTCACTAAAAATGTGACATTCAAGAAAGAATATGAGATAGGTGTAGAAGTTCACCCCTCTGCTGCCTGAAGAAGGACACTCCAGGAAGAAGGAACCAAGGCCATCAAGAAGGAACCTTTGGCCATCAGGCCAAAGCCCAATGATGGAAGGAGGATAATGTAAGGATATGAAGTCACTGGAAGCCAAATTAGTAGAGTCCTAAAGATCAATGGATTAAAGTTGACCTTTATTCAGAGTGATATGACAGCCAAGATGGTTTTGAGAAGGGAAGTGAAAAAATCTGACTTATGTTCTAAAAAGGTTACTTTGTTGGGAATAGAGTATAGAGGGCAAAGGTAGAAGCCAGGAGACTTAGAAGATAAATAAATGCAAAAACCCAGAAGAAAGAAGATGGTGATTAGCACTAGGCTAAGAGTGGGGTGGGGGACAAGGAAAGTTGATTGGATTCTAGATACATTTTGAAGATAGAACCAACAGGATTTATTTATTTATTTATTTATTTATTTATTTATGGCAGCTTGCGTTTGGGTAACAGGAAAAAGAGAGCAAAGATGGCTCAGAGATTTTTGGTTTGGGCAATGAAAGGATGAAATTACTATCAATTTAGATGGCTAGCATGAAAAGGAGTAGGTTGGTGGAAATGAGCAGGAGTTCAGTCATGACAGTTTAGGGTGAGATATCTATTAGATAGCCAAGGGAAATACTGAGTAGGCATTTGGCTATATTGATTGGCATTTAAAAGATACATCTGGGCTGAGAGTTGGCACCATGTAGATAGGATAGAAGTTAAACCATATATGACTGAAAGTCCTTGATGGTTTTGGACTGCAAATAGCAGCAATTTCATGTGGTTCAATCTAATAAAAATCTTTGGAACTGGAAGTGATCACCAAGGTTGAGAATACAGAGAGAGAAGAGTACCAAGCGTGGGGACTCGAGACAGTCTCTTTTAGGATGTTGGAGGAAAGATGAAAAGCTAACCAAGGAGATGAAAAGTGGAGAAGAAGAAAGAAACTGTGTTGTCTAGGCAACCAACCTAAAAGAAAAGAAAGAAAGAAAAAGGAATCAGAGGATACACCAATCAAGTTAGATGCTAGTGATAGATTGATGAGGATTGAGCATTAAATCTAACAAAAAAGAAGACTTCAGTGATCTTGATAAAATTTTTTTGGATAGAATGTGGGAGTGTATGTATTACTGGAGTAGTTTTAAACAAAATGGAAGGGAAGAGAATTAGAGATGCCACAGATAGAAAACAACAATATTTGTTGCAAAAAGAAGCTGGTAAATGAGGTATGTGGTGAAAGAGGACTTCACATAACATTTTTTTTTTAATATGGGAAAAGTTCATATACTAATTGGAATAAATCTACAGAGAAGAGAAATTTTGTGATGTGGTAGAAGTAGGGAACAATTATTAGAGTTTTGTTTTGGGGTAGGCAAAAAGGAATGGAATTCAGTGTACAGGTAGATTTATATCATCATTGTATGGTTTTACAAAGCTGCAGAAAGAGTTTAACTCTCAAAACAACAGAATGGAAGTTAGGCCATATGGATACAAATGGAGGTGACATAGAAGTTGTACTGATAGGAGCATGTGAACTTTTTTTTTTTTTGATAATTGTTTGTACTTTCTTAATAAAAAAAAAGTAACATCATAAGTTGAAAATGAGGAGAAAGGGAAAGAGCATTAGAGGCTGCAACAAATGTATGAAGTAGTGACTAGATGATTTGGAAATTGAATGGAATGGGGAAAGGAAATAAGATCATCCCATGGTACCGAGGGCCCTCTGAAGATGTTTGTCCTGAATTAGAGTGAGGATAGTCAGCAGGGTGTATGCTTTTCCCCAACCACGTTCTGCTACGTGGATACTGGTATAAGTAGAAAGAGAACTGAATTTAATCAGGGTTCAATTTCTGATCAAGTAGGATCAATGGAGAGAAGGACAACTGAGTTGAATATATCGATACAAAAGAATAATCACCAATATAATGTGAACCTAGTACCCAAACTGTGTATGGAAACCAATGAGGATGTAAAGAGTGTGGTGGAAAGTGAAAAGAGATAAGATCTAAGGACTTTAGGGCCTTTGGAGTTGGGATTCTAAGGGCAGTGAACTGGAAAGACAGGAGATGGTGCTTGAAATTGATATAGAAGAGATGTAATCCTTGGCACAAGAAGCCCAAGATATGGTTATAGGAGGGAATAAATGAGGTAGGAGGAAGGTAAGACCATTGGAAGAGAAAAGATCAAGTAACTGAAAGCCTCATCAGTTGGAAGCATCATCAATGCAAAACTTCGGAATGATCAGGAATTAAGCCAGTAGGCTCATTTCGTTCTTGGACAAGAGGATTGATTATTTTATGGATGTCAACTTACTTTATATGTTTAAACACAAATGAATTTGAAAAATCTCAATAGGTCTCTTTTTTTGGAATTTGAAAGCATGAATAAATAATTCTGTAAAAATAAAATGACTGGGCACCCTGCAAAATGTTTGATTCAAAGATTCAAAAATTAAAATTAAAAATTTTGAATATTAAAAGTAATAAGGGAAGAATTCTTATCAGGTAATATAATACACTATAAATCAAAACAAAAACAAGACAACAAATAAAATTAACACAGAGACCAACTTAAGACTTTATGTGTGTGTGTGTGTGTGTGTGTGTATCTGTAAATCATTGTTTTAACATATATTTTCCTAATGGCTAATGGTGTTGATCATATTTTAATGTGCTTATTTTCAACTGTATATATATTTGTGAAATATTTATCCAAATCCTTTGCCATTAAAAAAATTGAGTTGCAAATCCAGCTTACTCTAGCTCTCCTGTTCCACCTAAGGAAAGGAAAAACTGGAAAGAATTAGTGAAGTTCACATTTCAGAGGCAAACTCTCACTAAAGGAATGAAACCTAAACATAGGACTATGAAATACTTCCCCTATCTTTATACCTTACCAACATAATTAAAAATATATTTACAAAAGTTTCTTCTACTTAGTACTTCTCATGCCTGCCTACCAAGAAGAAACTGTAAGTCATAATGAAAGGCAAAAAAAACCCATTTTAAGAGACAGGAAAAGCATCAAAATCAGACTCAGATGTGGTGGGCATGTTGAAATTGATGGACCTGGAATTAAAACACCTAGATTAATACTAAGACTTTCATGGATAAAGTAAATAGGATGTAAGAACAGACAGAAAATATAAACAGAGGGAAATTATGAGAAAAGAGAAAAAGAAATACTAATGATTAAAAAAAAATGTAACAGAAATTAAGAATGCTTTTGATGGGCTTAATAATAGTTTGACCATGGCTGAGAAAAGAATCTCTGAGCTTGAGGCTATCTCAATAGAAATGGCCAAAACTTAAAAGCAAAGAGAAAATAGACCAGAACAGACAATGCTAGAATTGTGGGGTAGCTTCAGAAGGTATACTAAACACACACACACACACACACACACACACACACACCCCAAATATAAGTGAAATGAATAATAGCAATGGCACATGGCACAAGAGATGGGAGGGAGGAATTAGAATAATTTTGTTGTTATAAGAATTTAGCACAACCTATGAAGTATAGTGTTATTTAAAAATGGAGCTGGATTAGTTGTAAATATATTCTGCAAACTGTAGGGTAACCACAGTTACCAGCATTACCCTGATACAAAAGCTATGTAAGTATACCATAGGAAATGAAAACTACAGGTCAATATTTCTGATGAATACAGATGTAAAAATTTTGAAAGAAATACTAGCAAACCAAATTTAACACCACATCGAAAGGATCATATACCTTGATCAAACAGGATTTATCGCTGGAATACAAGGATGGTTCAACATATGCAAATCAATAAATGTGATATACCACATTAATAGGATAAAAAACCAAAAATCATATGACCATCTTAACAGATGCAGAGAAAACATTTGATAAAATAAAACATATATTTATTATGAAAATGCTCAAGAAATTGGGTATGGAAAGAACATACCTCAACACAATAGAGGCCATATATGACAAAACCATGCTTAGTATCCCAACAAATAATAAGAGGCTGAAAGTTTTCCCTCTAAGATTAGGAGAAAGACAAGTGTACCCACACTTCCCATTCCTATTCAACATAGTACTGAAATCTCTATTCCAAGCAAGCAGAAATCTCTATTCCAAGAAATCAAGAAATCAAAAAAGGTATCCAAATCAGAAAGAAAGAAGTAAAATTGTCTATGTTCACGGATGGCCTGATGTTGTATATAGGAAATCATAAAGGCTGTCAAAAAACTGTCTGGACTAAGGAACATAATCAGTAGTTTCAGGATATAAAATCAACATACAAAATCAGTTTTGTTTTTATACACTAACAATGAACTATCTGAAAAAGAAATAAACAATCCCATTTATATTAGCATCAGAAATTAAAATACTCAGGAATAAATTTAACCAGGGAAGTAAGCAATCACACTGAAAACTATAAGTTATTGATTATGAGACAAAATAAATGCAATGATATCCCTTTTTTCATGGATCTGAAGAGTTAATGTTGTTAAAATGTCCGTACTACTCGAAAACATATAGAGATTCAATGCAATCCCTATCATAATTCCTATTTTTCACAGAAATGGGAAAAAGATCCTAAAATTCATATGGAACCATGTAAGATCCTGTACTGCCAAAGCAATCTTGAGAAAGAACAAAGCTGGAAGCCTCACACTTCCTGATTCAAACTGTATGCTCAGAATTAAAGACACACATACATGGTTAACTAGTATCTGACAAGGGAGCCAAGAATACTTAATGGGTAAAGGATAGTCTCTTTATAAAAGATGTTGGGAAAACTGGATATTCATATGCAAAAGCATGAAATTGGCTCCTATATTATATCACTTACAAAAATTAATCCAAAATGGATTAAAGACTTTGAACACAAGATCTGTAACTAAAACTCCTAGAAGAATTGGGTACGGTTATATGGATAAAACCTTTCTGACATTGGCCTTGATAATGATTTTTGTGGATATAATACCAAAAGCACAATCATCAAAAGCAAAAATCAACAAATGGGACTACATGAAACTGAAATCTTCCGCACTGCAAAGACAATAAACAACAAAAATAAAATGTAATTGTGGAATGGGAGAAAATATTTGTACACCATTTATATGATAAGGGTTTAATACCCAAAATATTTTTTAAAGAATGTATACAAAAGAAAATGTATACTGCAACCCAAAAGAAAAAAAAAGCAACCTCCCCAAACCAAAAGGAAACAACAAAACCCCACGAATAATCCAATTAAAACATTGGCAGAAGGCTTGAATAAATATTTCTCCAACGAAAATACACCAATAGCCAAGTGTATAAAAAGATGCCCAACTTCACTAATATTCAGGTAATGCAAATCATTAACAACAATAAGATATAGCTATCATCATATACACAAGCAATAACAAACCTTGGTGATGATATGGAGAAAACGGACACTTGGCATACTGTTCTTGGGAATGTAAATTGGTATAGCCACTATGGAAAACAGTATGGAGTTTCCACTAAAAATTAAAAATTGAACTGCCATATGACCCAGCTAATCCACTTCTAGGTATATGCCCTCCCCCTCCCCCGAAAAAACTGACTTAAAGAGGTATCTGTGTCCCTATGTTCACTACAGCATTCTTCACAATAGCCAAGGCATGGAAACAATTTGAGTGTCTATTGATGGAAAGATGAGTAAAAAAATGTGATCTGTATTTATATAATTTATATATTATTTAGCCGTAAGAAAGGAAATCCTACATTTGTGACAATATAGATGGACCTTGACAGCATTATAGTAAGTGAAATGAGTAATACAGAGAAATAAAAGTATTTTAGGATCCTACTTAAATGTGAACTCTAAATATATCAAACTCATAGAAACATAGAATAGAATGATTATTTCCAGGGGCTGAGGAATGGAAAGTGAGATCTTTGGTCATAGGGTACGAACTTTCAGTATTAGATGAGTAAGTTCTGAGGATCTAAGGTACAACATCAACTATAGTTAACAATATGACATTGTTTATTTGAAAGTTGCTTTGTGAGTGGAACATTAGTGTTCTAACCATAGTACCAACAGGAATAAAATTGTAATTATGCAGGGTGAAGGATGTGTTAACTAACCTTATTGGAGTAAACATTTCACAATATATACATGTAAATTGTATCTGAATAAAGCTGGGAAAAAGTGATAGATAACCCACACAATGGGCGAAAGTGTTTGCCAATTATATACTGGAATTATATATAAAACATAAAATAACAGAGTTATATACAAAACATAAAATATCTTTATAACTCAATGTTAAAAAGGCAAATAACCCAATTAAAAATGGGTTTATAAAGGGATTTATATAGTCATTTTCCCAGTGAAGACATATAAATGAACAATAAATATGTGTAAAGATGTTTAACATCATTAAGTACTTGGAAAATGCAAATCAAAACCAAAATGAGATACCATTTCTCATCAACCAGAATGGTTGCAATCTAAAAGACTGGTAATGGGCTCTCTGCTCAGCAGGGAGCCTGCTTCCCTCTCTCTCTCTCTCTGCCTGCCTCTCTTCCTACTTGTGATCTCTCTCTGTCAAATAAATAAATTGAAAAAAAATCTTAAAAAAAAAGACTAGTAATATATTTTGGCAAGGTTATAGATAAATTAGAACCCACATACACTGCTGATGGGAATGGAAATAACGCAGGAGAATTTATAGAAAATAGTTTGGCAGTTCCTCAAAAAAATTAAATGCAGAATTACCATATAACCCAGTGAATCCATGCCTATGTGTCTACAGCCCACAAAACAACATATATCCACACAAAAATTGTATCTGAGGGGCACCTGCTTGGCTCAGTCAGTTAAGCACCCACCTTTGGCTCAGGTCATGATCTCAGAGTCCTAGAATCAAGCTCCATGTCAGTCTCCCTGCTTCAGTGGGGAGTCTGCTTCTCTCTCTCCCTCTGCTCCTCCCCATTCCTCTCATGCTTTCTCGCCCATAAGTAAGTAAGTAAGTAAATAAATAAATAAATAAATAAAATCTTCAAGAAATTATATGTGAATATGCATAGCAGCATTATTCATGATAGGCTTAAAAGTGAGAACAACTCTTATGTTCACCAAATGATGAAATGATGCACAAAATGTGCTAAATATATTTATTGGCTGTAAGTAGTAATGAAGTACTGAAACATGCTGTGACATAGATGAACCTTGAAAACATGCTGAAAGTAGTCAGTCTCAAAAGGTTGCAATTAATAATCAAATTATATGATTCTATTTATACAAGAACATCCAGAATTAGCAAATTCACAGAGGCAAAAAGTAAATTAATGGTCATCTTAGATTTGGAGGTGGGGGTCATTGAGATGGAAGAGTTGGGGTATCTAATTGGTATGGAGTTTCTTTTTGGGGAGATAAAAGTGTTTTAAAATCGATTCTGCTGATGGCTGCATAAAACTATAAATGTAGTAAAAATAAATTGTACACTGTAAGTTGATGAATTGCATATGTGTGAGCTGTATTTCAATAAAGCTGTTACTAAAAAAATTCTCAAGTTGGGGCACCTGGGTGGCTCAGAGAGTTAAGCCTCTGCCTTCAGCTCAGGTCATGGTCTCTCTCTGCCTGCCTCTCTGCCTACTTGTGATCTCTCTCTCTGTGTTAAATAAATAAAAATCTTGAAAAAAAAAAAAACAAAAAGTCCTTAAGTGTTCACTATTCTTGCCTTGGGCTTAGGGAGGTAGCTGTGGTGCCAGAGGGCTTTTCTTGGTGTTTGTGTTCTACTTTTACCTTCTAACCTACCTACACCTGTACACAGGAAGGTCTGTCTCTAAGTTCTACCCCCTTCCCCATTGCTAGACTATGGTTCTCAGTGCTTTGCTAGGCTAGTCTTGATATTAGCCCCTTAGGCTGGCCCTGCATTCTTGGGTATTTGGGTGGGACTTTCTTGTCATGCTGGTGTCTCCTCTCCATGGCAATCAAAGCTTTCTTTGCATCTGGAAAATCTTGTGTAGAAGAGATTTTCTGATTTACTCTCCAGTGGTAGGAAATGTATAATGGCATTAATAAGGGACCCATTATTATTATTATTATTATTATTATTAATTACTATTATTATTTGCTTTTCCATCAGTAGTCGAATTGTTTTGTTTTTCCTTCTATACTTTCACCAGCTACCATGGGTCTTGATGTGGACCCTACAGGTAAACAGCATTTTAAAGACCTGTTTAGAAAGTTAAGGCTTTGGTTTGAAATGAGAACAATGTCTGTGGTGGGGGATTAGGGGTGGTGAGGGTCTGTGTCCTTCCCACTGTGGCTCCTAATCCTCTCCTGCATATCTGCACCACAAAGCAGAGTGTGAGGGGGGTATGTTCTGTTCTCCTGTCAGGAGACAGGAGAGTAGGTGAAAGGAACAGTCACCTCACCAGGAGAACAGGTGACAGGAACAGTCACCTGTTCTCCTGACAGGAGACTGTTCCTGTCACCAGTATTTCTATTGAGCACCTGATGAGGTTCTGTGAAAAACAGCCTCCAAATGAACCCATGGGAATAGCTTGGATAGCCAGCTCCTCTCCCTGTGCTCTGTCACAAACTAGTCAGCCTTTCTATTTTGTCTCTCCTGGGATGGGCCTGTCCATCTCTGGTTACTCCAACTTCTCTAACGAGGTTAAGAAAAAGTGTAATTTTCAGTTGTTCTAGGTTTTTCTTACAGTTCATGGAACCTATGCTTTTCTTTAAAAAATAATTAAAAAATTTTTTATTTAAGTGTAATTAACATACAGTGTTATGGTAGTTTAAGGTGTATAATACAATGATTCAACCATTCTATGTGCTACTCTGGGCTCATCAAGGTAAATGTGCTTTTTTTTTTTTCTCATTAAACTTTTGTTTTAATGGGTCTCAAAACTCTATGATAGATTTTTAGTCAAGTTGTTTCCATTAAAAAGTATGACTTTGAAAACTAATAAATTAAGGCTGCCACACACACACAGAGCAAATGGTCCACAAAACATTCTCCTTTCCTTCTGAAGGTTTTATGATGCATTCTTATTATTAACCAGTCTTTTACTATTAAACTTATATGGCCAAGTGGTATAAACAGTTCTGAGACCATTCTCCCACCACTGATTAAGATTAGGGTGTCAGGTGTTGGGGATAATATTCATAATATTTATTTATTTATTTTATTCATATAAATTATATCATAATATTATGAATCATAATATTCATACTATTAATTTCTGAGCCTTCTGGGCAAACTTGGTGACCTTGCCAACTCCAGCTGCCTTGCTGCCTTTTTTTTTTTTTTTAAAGATTTTATTTATTTATCGGGGGTGGGGGAGAGCGAGCACAGGCAGGCAGAATGGCAGACAGAATGGCAGGCAGAGGCAGAGGGAGAAGCAGGCTCCCCGCTGAGCAAGGAGCCCGATGTGGGACTCGATCCCAGGACACTGGGATCATGACCTGAGCCGAAGGCAGCTGCTTAACCAACTGAGCCACCCAGGTGCCCCACCTTGCTGCCTTTTTGTCCTCTTGTTCATGTTACAAGACATGAACATGTCTTCTCATGACATATTCATGACGTGTCCTCATGTCATGAACAGCAAAACAGCCCAGAGGAGGATAGTGTGAGAAGCTCTCCACATACACAGGCTTGTCAGGAACCATATCAACAATGGCAGCATCATCAGATTCCAAGAACTTGGGACCATCTTTCTGCTTTTTTTCAGAACGACGATCTATCTTCTCCTTCAGCTCAGCAAACTTGCAAGCAGTGTGAGCTGTATGACAATGCAGTATATTTGCATATCCAGGCCTGATTTGGCTTGGATGGTTCAGGGTAATCACCTCAGCCATGAGTCCAGCTGCTTCCATGGGTGGGTCTTTTTTTTTTTTTTTTTTTTGTCACCAGCCACACTGTCATAGCAAACATCTTTGATGGACACATTCTTGACATTGAAGCCCACACTGTCCCCAGGAAGGGCCTCACAAAGCTTAATGGTGCATTTCAACAGACTTTACTTCAGTTGTAACATTGACAAGAGCAAAGATGACCACCATGCCAAGTTTAAGAATACCAGTTTCCACTCAGCCCACAAGGACAGTACCAATAACACCAATTTTGTAGATGTCCTGGAGAGACAGATGAAAGAGCTTGTCAGTTGGATGAGTTGGTGGCAGAATGCAATCCAGAGCTTCAAGCAGTGTGGTTCCACTGGTGTTCCCATCTTTACAAGTGACCTTCCATCCCTTGAACCAAGGCATGTTAGCACTTGGCTCTAGAACGTTGTCATCATTCCAACCAGAAATTGGCGCAAATGCTACTTTGTTGGGGTGGTAGCCAATCTTCTTAATGTAGGTGCTGACTTCTTTAATGATTTCCTCATATCTCTTCTGACTATAGGGTGGTTCAGGGAATCCATTTTGTTAACATCAACAATTAGTTGTTGTTCTATACCCAATGTGTAAAGAGAAGGGCATGCACATGGGTCTGCCCATTCATGGAGATACCTGCTTCAAATTCACCAAAATCAGCAGCAACAATCAGGATAGCACAGTCAGCCTGAGATGTTTTTAATAAAGTCTCTGTGTCCTGGGGCATCAGTGATGGTCATATAACACTTACTGGTCTTGAATTCCCATAGGGAGATATCCATGGTGATACTATATTGACATTCAGCTTTCAGTTAATCTAAAACCAAAGCATACTTGAAGGAGCCCTTTCCCATCTCAGCAGCCTTCTCAAAGTTTTCATAGTTCTTTCGTTGATCCCACTACATTTGTAGGTGAGATGACTAGTAGTGGTAGACTTGCCTGAATCTACGTGGTCAATGAGGATGATGTTGATGTCTTTTCCTTTCCCATTTTGGTTTAGGTTTAGTGGAGGTTTTCACGACACCTGTGTTCTGGTGGCAAACCCGTTATGAAAAAAAGGATAAGTATACCCTTTAAAAAATATATTTATTTATTTGACAGAGAAGAGAGAGAGACAGTGAGAGAGGGAATACAAGCAGGGAAAGCAGGAGAGGGAGAAGCAGGCTTCCCTCAGAACAGGGATCTGATGTGGGGCTGTATTCCGCAATACTAAGATCATGACCTGAGCCAAAGGCAGATGCTTAACAACTGAGCCACCGAGGCACGCCGGATAAGTATACTCTTAATCCTCTTCTTTTTCCATCTTTCTACTTTTCAGTGAAAGAGAAACTCTTTTACCACTACAAATATTTCATATTAATCATCTATATTCATACATTCGTATTAACTGATGATTTATTTTTTGATGGAAAGTATGACCAAAACCAGGCATTCGGTGTAAAATGGTATAAGTATATTTACATTTTGGGGAGGTTATGTTTACTTTTATTTATCTTTATTTTATCTTTATCTTATTAAACAAATGGATTTTGTTTATTTGACAGAGAAAGAGCACAAGCAGGAGGAGCAGGAGAGGGAGAAACAGACTCCCTGCTGAGCAGGGAGCCGAATGCGGAGCCCAATACCAGAATCCTGGGATTGTGACCAGAAGCAAAAGCAGACACCAACCAATAGCCACCCAGGCTTCCTGGTATGTTTACTTTTAATTGCTCCTGCCAGATTTTTTCCTACATTCTACAAACATGGTAAAAATTTATGTTTTCATCTCCTATCTCTGCTAGTAATAAATACTGTTTAAAAATACTTGCCAATCTTAGTGGTATAAAATTATATTTTATAGTTATGTTAAGGGTGAACTTACCTAATTAGTATTAATTTTGTCATTAAAATTTTCTATGCCATGAATTGCCTTTTTCCATTTTTCTGCCTTTTCTATAGGGTTGTTTGCATTTTTCTTGTATTCTAAACAATCCTTGTGTATTTCAAATAAAAGCAGTTATTTTGTCATCTGCATTATTTTTTCAAAGCCAGTCATTTTTTTTTATTATGCATTTTGGCATGCAAAAGTTTACATATTTACGTGTTTTAAGTTTAGGTTTAGTTTTCTTATTTGGTTTAGGATGTCTTCTCCTCTTTAAATTTTTAACATGTACTCTTCTAGATGTTCTGCTAAGAGTTTTATTGTCTTGCTAAAAAATAAATTTAAGTGTATAATCTATTTGTATTTTTGTATATGGTATAAAGAAGGGATATAATTTTGCTTTCTTTTCAATGTATAACCATTGTCCATTTAATGTATAACCATTATGTCTGTTAAAAATAGATGATGATAATGATGATAATAATTAGATGATAATCTTTCCCCACTGAATTCAAATACCCCTTTGTCACCATTTAGAGATGAATTATTATCTTTCCTTGGATTTACTTTTCGATTTTCCATTTGGTTCCCATAATTTATTCGTTTCTTCCTATGCTCTATCACACTGATCTTATTAAAGTGAATTTTTAGTATATTTTGATATTTGGTAAGGCAAATTCCTATACTACCTTTACTCCTTTTATTTTGTTTCATGATATTCTTGGTTTTTCTTAAGAATTTATTACTCAATATAAACCTTAAGATACTTTTATACAATATCAAATCATATGATTTTACTTTTCTTATATTTTGGTTAAATTTCTACAGTGAGCATGAATTTGTTATTTCTAACTAGCAAAAGATACATAATAATAAAAGACAAAAAAATGTGAGAATATTGAGGGTAAATTTCCTGGTACTTACGCTGAGCTACAAAACTAGATTAGATAATCACATTGTAGAATACAAATGTTGAGGTAGATTAGGAGAATAAAGGAAAACGTTCTGTGCTTCTGAAAGTTATAAGAGCACAAAACTGTGCACCTTAAGTGGCAAATGAGATCAGGTTTATATCCAATGGAACATTTCTGCAACATGAAGGGGGAAATAATTTTTGGTTTCACACAGGGACTCCATGAATTGTGGTTTGCATGTCTCCTTGTGCAGGTGGCATGCTAATCTTCTTTGTATTGTTCCAATTTTAATATATGTGATGCTGAAGTAAGTATGAATTGTGGTTTGATACTGCAGCCTGACTAGAGTGCCCAGGGGTTTGTTCCCAAGTTATGTTTCAAGGAACACTAGAATCTCTCTTTTGATGCATAGATAAGTTCTTTGCTCAAATGTATATGGCAAATGCAGCTCATTTTGCTAAGATCTTTGAAGAAGATATACATGTAGCTTCATTTTGCTCTACATTTTTTGAATTTAACTTCACATGAAATCTTTTTTTTTTTTTTTAAAGATTATATTTATTTGACAGACAGAGATCACAAGGAGGCAGAGAGGCAGGCAGAGAGAGGGGAGGAAGCAGGCTCCCTGCTGAGCAGAGAGCCCGATGCGGGGCTCTATCCCAGGACCCTGGGATCATGGCCTGAGCTGAAGGCAGAGGCTTTAACCCACTGAGCCACCCAGGAGCCCCCCACATGAAACCTTTTTAGCTGAGTTTTTTTTGTTTCTTTTTTTTTGTTTCTTTTCTTTTCTTTTCTTTTTTTTTTTTTGAGGCATATCTTGAATCTTCAGCGGGACTTTCAGAAGATGCTTTAGATCTTGGTCCTGGAAGAGGTAGAGTGGGTACTGTCAGGTCAAAGAAACTCATTAAGTAATGGTTAAGGTAGAGTATGTCACTAGAGTCAAACTACATTTATGTTAATTACTTACGGTTAACAGAAAATAATTGTTTTAGAGCACCTGGGTGGCTCAGTCGGTTGAGAGTCTGCCTTCAGCTCTTGGGTTCCTGGAATTGAATTCCATATGCGGGCTCCCTCCTCAGTGGGGAGCCTGCTTCTCCCTCTCCCTCTGCTGCTCCCCCTCCTTGTTCTCTCTCTCTCTCTATCAAATAAATAAATAAAATCTTTAAAAAAAAAAAAAGAAAAAAATTTAAATTTCAAAAACATAAAGTTGATCTGAATTCTTGCTAGATTCATCTTTGGCCATAGATTATGCCTTGATTTTGAAAGTAGAACAGCTTTTTTAAGTGGTAGAGTTAAAATTCTCAGTGCCCTTTCTAATAATGTCCTGATTAAGTCATCATTCATTTTTATTTCTGTCTTGCATATTATTTTCCTTTGAGGCTGACAGTTGGTGTTTAGATCACTTAAAAACAAATCTCTTCCATGCTTTTCCCCCTTGTCAAGTCTTATTCTTCTCTAGAAAGATGCTCAGCATTATCTGAAAAGAGAAAATGCTCTCTGTGTCTCATCTTCCTGAGGCAATTACTAGTTAACTATCTTTGCTTTTAGCGGAGGTAGGAATACACATCGAGGTAGAAAAACTATGTACTTGGCTTCTTCTCTAACATTATCACTTCCTTGCATATGCATAGCTGTTCTTCAGAGGAAATCAAAGCATTTGTGCGACTATTTTACACTCGTGTTTTTAAAAATGTATATAGATTATGTTTATAAATACTATATACATACATTCACATGTAGACTGATCACTTAGCATTTATTCCAGTTTAAATTCCTGGGGGTTCAGACAAGGCAGGTTTTATGTGTAACAGCTATGAGGTGGAATAGATCTCTTGATATGAGGGTTGAAAATTGGTGTGTACCTGGTTGTGCTGTTAATAGAGCTATACTGCTGAATCTATAAGATCTTTTCCACCTCTGAGATTTTTCTCCTTCCAGGGAGAAAAGAATAATTTGTCAAGTGAAGGCAATTGCCTATACATGTAAAAAAAAAAAAAAAAAGAGGCATGGCAGAATTAGCCCTTGAACTCTGGTATTTTATTCCCTGTCTACAGTCTACAATTGTTCCATCAAAACATTCCTTTTTATTTAGCTTCTTTCCTTGTGGGTTGGGCTTTGGAGATTGGATAGATTAGAAAATGTTATTGTTCTGAGATTTTTGAATTCAGATGGAATGGGTAATCAGCTAGTGACCAGAGGCTTCTGGAGCACCAGGAAAACTGGCACTGCCAATGTCCCTGAGGCTGACCACCTTCTGGTTGAGCAGATGGTAGGCAGAAACAACATCTTGAAAAGTTGAAGAAAGCCAAACTGGAAATGGTCCCTGGAAGGCAGTTTCAGAATATCGTGGGGCCATTCACTACACCTCTTATGTTAGTTTGTGATATTTTCTCCTTTTTCTCCTGCCCCTCATTGTCTAGAACACCCTCCATTTCATGCTTTGTGGGCTGACTTCTTTTCATTCCTTCGAGGCTTAGCTTAATCATAAACTCTTCAGTGTAGCCTTCCTTAATGACTCAACTTTCTAGGTTGCTTTACCTTGTTGTATTCTACTATCCTATGTTTTAAAGTCATTCATAACATTCACCACAGCATGTAGTCACTGTATATTTTTGTTTGCTTACTTGTTTATCTCTTTCTCCTTCTCCTACCAGATTGCAAAATCCATGGAGACTGAGAAGTCTGTTTATTTTTCTATGTAGTCAGTATGTTTTATGAATATATTTTATGAGGACAACCTGAATGGCTTAGTTAGTTAAGTGGCAGACTCATGATTTTGGCTTAGGGTCCATGATTTTGATCTCAGGGTCCTGAGATTGAGCCCTGCATCAGGCTTCACAATCAGTGTGTAGTTTGCTTGATGCGGAGCCTGCTTGAGATTCTCTTTCTCTTTCTCTCTCCATTCCTTTTCCCTCACACATGCTTTTTCTAAAATAAATAAATAAAATCTTTAAAAATATGTTTTATGAGTAAGTAACTCTAAAACCTATAATCACATCATTCTAAAATTAACAATAGTAGAATCACTGGCAAAACACATTTCACTTGGTAAAATTCATAGTGGACACTAACTAAATTGCAGTGGAAAATGAGAAATTACTTTTAAGAATTAAAAATTATAGCAAGTAGGATTGAAAATATGTAAGCCACTAAAAATAATGAGAAATAATGAGCACATGTTAAAATTAGAAACTAGAAGACCATAAGAGGAATAAGTCTGCTGCCCAGAGGTGTGAGGGAAGTTGTCAAATATGTTATATGTATGTCAATATGTTATATTGATATACAATAAAGAAAATACACTTAATTTTAATTTTTTTTTCCTTTCCTTCTCTATTTTGGATATTGACCTTGGGTTAAATTTAGGAGAAGAGATAATCCAAGTTTAGCAAACAGACTTAAGAAAGTATCAAGCTGCTGTACAAATGTTATGCTTTCTTGGTTATAATATATTTTATTCCAGGGAACAAGAAGTTTCAAAAAGGAACCTAAAGAAATTTGACTTTAGGAAGATGGAACACATGTACTTTTTCCTATTCCTCCCACCAGGTACAACTAAATGTGTTGAACATTATGTATAAAACAACCACGAGATTCAGACAGATTGGAAGGAAAAAAAAAAAAATAGAATGGCTAGGAACCTCGTGTTAAGGAACAATACTTGGTGATTCCCCTAGGTTTTCAGTTTGCCTTATATGTCCCAAACTAGAAGCAGCAACTTAAAAATGGGCACAGATCAAAAAGACAAAAAACAAATAGAAAACCCCAGCCTTAACAGAAACTTGCTCAGTCTAAGTTGAAGGATCAGGAAAGGTGTAGCATAAGACAATGAACACTTTTAAGGCAATAATTACTCTTCTTCAGTCAAACACCACAGAACATATTTCATCTTCACCCAAGTCAACAATAGCCAAATTAGAAGTCTAGACTTCCATTCCCACCAGGGTGAAATGAGGTACCTTAACACCTTACCACTATGGTGGTGACAGAGAAGGTTGAGTACAAAGCTAAGAGTTTTCTCTCTCTTAGATGGTGAAGTTATCCCTCTTTGACTCCTATGGTATCACCAGAGACAATGTGGGGGGCCTAGGTATCTTCTCCTTACTCACCCATCTGGCAATAATTAGGAAACCTACTCATTTCCTGTTGGAATGGTATTAGAAGAGGCCTCCTGGAGTCAGAACTTTCACCACCATCCAGCATTAACAAAGCCCCCTTCCTTAGTGGAAGGAGCTTGTTGCTTAGTGGAGCTGCATGGGAAGCAATAATAAGGCACCCCTTCCTGTCTTAGCTGGTATTCCCACCTCTGCCCAGCAGTGATGAGGAGCCACCTACCCTTAATTGGATGTCAGTGAAGGCCAATGAAGGATCATAGACTTCTATGTGATATGGCAGCAACAATGCAGCACTCTCCCACACCCTTCTACACTATGGAGTATTATGCCTCCATCAGAAAGGACGAATACCCAACTTTTGTAGCACCATGGATGGGACTGGAGGAGATTATGCTGAGTGAAATAAGTCAAGCAGAGCGAGTCAATTATCATATGGTTTCACTTATTTGTAGAGCATAACAAATAGCATGGAGGACATGGGGAGATAGAGAGGAGAAGGGAGTTGGGGGAAATTGGAAGGGGAGGTGAACCATGAGAGACTATGGTCTCTGAAAAACAATCTGAGGATTTTGAAGGGGCGGGGGGTGGGAAGTCAGGGTACCAGGGGGTGGGTATTATAGAGGGCACACGGATTGCATGGAGCACTGGGTGTGGTGCAAAAATAATGAATACTGTTATGCTGAAAATAAAAAATAAATTTTAAAAAATCCATTAAAAAAATAAATCCAAAGTGTTATAATATAAAAGTGTCTAGGTTTCAACTGGCAGCTGTTCATTATAAAAAGAACAAGGAAAGGGGTGCCTGGGTGGCTCAGTGGGATAAGGACTATACCTTTGGCTCAGGTCATGATCCCAGGGTCCTGGGATTGAGCCTCGCGTTGGGCTCTCTGCTTGGCAGGGAGCCTGCTTCCCCCTCCCGCCCTATCTGCTTGTGATCTCTGTCTGTCAAGTAAATAAATAAAATCTTAAAAAAAAAAAAAAAGAACAAGGAAAATCTCAACTTGAACAGAAAAAGGAAAAAGATAATAGACACCAACACTGAGATGACAGAGTTAGAATTATCCTACACTGGTAGAGCAAGCATCACAAAAGTGTGTCAGTGAATAATTAATACATTCAGAAGATATAAAAAGAATCAAATGATGAAATTTAGAACTGAAATATTTATTTACTAAATAAAAATATCAGTGGATTAGCAGAACAGCAGAATGGTGAGGAGGAAAGAAGAATCAGTAAATATGAAGATAAAATGATAGAAATTTTCTGAAAAAAAAGAAAGAAAATACCCCCCCCCCCAAAAAAAGGACAAAACTTCAGCAACCTATAGTACTGTAACTAAAGAATTGTATCACTGGAGTCCCAGAAGGGCAAAAAGTAAGGCAGAAAAAGTAATTAAAGAAATAATGGCTGAAAACATCCAAATTTGGCAAAAGGCATAAACCTACATGCAAGGAGTTGAAAAAAACCCCAACATGATGAATTAAAAAATATTCACATCAAAACACAGTGCAGCCAAAATTCTGAAAACTAAAGACAAAGTCTTGAAAACAATGAGAAAGGAACAATACCTTATCACTTACAGGGAAAACAATTCAACTGACAGCAGATTTCTCATCAGAGAACATGGAGGCCAAGAAGAAGCAACACATCATTTTAAAGTGTGAAAAGAAAAGGAATTTCAGCCCCAAATTCTACATCCAGTGAAAATGTTCTTTAGGAATGAAGTAGAAATCAAGACATTCTCAGATGAAGGAAAACTAAGGGAACTATTGCCAGTAAACCTGCTCTAAAAAATGGCTAACCTATGTCCCTTAAACAGGAAATGACCAAAGAAGAAAACATCAAAAAGAATGAATGAACAATGGAAACAGTAAAACTCTTTCACCACAGGGTGAAATTCAATAGGTTATTGTCATGTTGAGCATCTTAAATTATGCTTGATGACTGAAGCAAAAATTAAAGCGCTCTTAAATGATATGCATTTAAACAGTGCATATATGACCATTATATTATAGAGGGCATATTTGACCATTATATTATAAAAGGGGAGAGGTAAATTAAGGCATGGTTTCTACATTTCATTCAGATTGGTAAAATGTCAACATTCGTAGGTTGTGTTATGTTTTGTACATAAAATGTAATATATGAAGCAACTACTAAGTATCTATAGAAAACATCCACTCAGAAACCATATAGATAAATCATAAAGAAATACTAAAGAACATTCAAATATCTCATAGGAACACACAGAAAAAAAAACAAAAATGAAAAACAGAGATCACAAAATGAAAAATAGCAGACTTAAGCTTTAACACATTAACAATTCTATTAAATAGAGGTGGTGTAAATACAGCCATGTAAAGACAGAGATTGTCAGGGTGAATTAAAAGACATAGCCTATTCTGCCTACAGGAGACACACTTCAGATTCACCTGTGCAAACATGTTGAGAATAAAGGGATAAGGAAAGATATATGACACAAACCAACCATAAGAAATCCATACGTTTTTAATTCCAAACCTGTTATATAAATGGAATCATACTGTGTATAATTAACAGACTTTGCTTTTTCCATACACATAATTTTCTGGGGATTCACCCAGGTTATGTATATCATATAGTTTGCTCCTTTTTGATCACTGAGTAGATTCAATGTAGTGTATGTACTATAGTTTAGGTCTTTCCCTATTAAAGAACATCTGAGATGTTTCCAGGTTTTGTCTATCATGAATAAATCTGCTACAGAAACTCCTATATAGATTTTTGTGTGAACACAAATCTTCATTTCTCTGGGATAAACACTTAAGTCTGCCTTATAATTTTTGTTTTCTGTTTGTTCTCTGTTTCTCTTTTTTTTCTTCTGTCTTTCTCTAAAGTTACTTTCTCTAAGTTACTTGAATATTTTTTAGAATTTTGATTTGTTTTATCTGCAGTGTTTTTGACTATCGTTTTTTATAGCTTTTTTTAGTGACTGCTCTGGGTATTACATTACATATACATAACATCACAGTGTATTAATGTCAACATTTTACCAATTGACGTGAAGTGTAGAAAGCACACTTTATTTTATGTCCCTTTACCTTTCCTGTTTCTATAATATGATCATCTTAAATATTTTATCTTTACCTATGTAGATCTGCATCTGACAGTTCTGTAATTTGTGCTTCCATCATCAAATATAATCTACAATACTCAGAAGGAGGGAAAGCCTTCTGTATTAACCTATATTTTTGTTTACTGTGTTTTACCTTTCTGATACTGAAAATTCCTTCTTATGTCATTTCATTTCTGTTTAGTCATTCTTTTAGTGTAGGTCTGCTGATGACAAATTATTTTCATTTTCCTCACCTGAGAATATCGTGATGATCCCATTCATTTCTGAAGGATACTATCTAGGTAGAGGAATCTGGGTTGTCAGTTGTTTTCTTTCTCTATTGTGACATTCGCTTCTGGCCTCCAAGACCTCTCTGACAAGGATACACTGTCATTCTAATTGTCTTTCCTCTACAAATATGGTGTCATTTTTTGGTGCTGCTTTCAAGATTTTTTTCTTTTTCTTTAGTTTCCAAAAGCTTACTTATGATGTGTCTTAGCATGGATTTATTTGGTTTTATGCTGTTTAGGTTTCCCTCACTGCTTTTATTTTCAGGTTTGTGTCTTTTGCCAACATGGAAAGTTTTGTGCAAAGAATTATTTGAATTCCTTTTCAGCCTTGCTTTTCTTCTCATATCCTTCTAAGACTCAATGGCACGAATATTAAATCTTTTGTTATAGTCTCACCTTTCAGGTTCCCATGTTATTTATTTAGCCCATAATCTCTCTGTGGTTCAAATTGGATAATTTCTTTTCCTATATATTCTAGCTTATTGACTCTTTTCTCTATCCACTCCATTTTGTTGTTGAGCCCATTCATTTTTATTTTGATTACTCTATTTTCAGTTCTAAAGTGTCCTTTTGCATTTTCTCTCTGTCTTCTATTTCTTTGATGAGACTTCTTTTTTTGTTTCCAGCATTTTTTGTAATTGTTTATTGTGGCATTATTATAATAGTTGCTTTAAAATTTATGTCAGGTAGTAACATCTTTGTTACTGGTGTTGATATATATTGGCTGTCTTTTTAAAAAAAATTCTAATTGAGTACCTTGTGACATATAAGGAATAATTTTCCATTTAAACTCAGACATATTCATATTATAAGACTCTGGTTATGGGATGCCTGGGTGGCTCAGTCATGAAGTGCCTGCCTTTGGCTCAAGTCATAATCCTGGGGTCCTGGGATCAAGCCCCACTTCGGGCTCCTTGAACAGCAGGGAGCCTGCTTCCTCCACTGCCTGCTGTTCTCCCTGCTTGTGCTCACTCTCTTATTCTCTCTCTCTCTGACAAATAAATAAATAATATCTTAAAAAAATACTCTGGTTCTTATTTAAATCTTCTATTTTAGCTGGTTTTGTCTGATACTGCTTTGGCAGTGAAGTTGGGGGTGGCTGGGTCTTGCCTTCTTACTGTGTGGAGTCAGAAGTCTATGGACGGTCCCCACTCACTGTTTATTGACAGCCGAGGGTGGAGGAACCCCCTTGTGGGAAATGGTGGAAGCCCTGACTCTTTATTAGGCCTCCTCCGACGCCACTCTAGCAGAAATGAATTGAGGCCCCTTGTCAGTGTTTGGTGGGTATTGAAATTCAGGCTTCTCATGTAGTCTCATCTGATATTTCATGGGTGCGGTACTTGTTACTAGACAAAAGGATTCAAAGTCAAGCTTCCATTGGTCATCTCTGATGTCACCCTGGCAGAGGTACCAAGATACCTGCTTGTAGAGTCTTGAGAGTGTAACTCTAGGCTTTTCTTTTGGCTTTTTCTGATGTGGATGGGCATTTTGGTCACAGTTCCTCTCCCTCCCGCCCTCGTTGGTGTTTGACTGAAATAGAATAGTTATTTCCTACAATTTTTCTGTCTTTCCTGGTCCTCTGAGGAAAGAGGACAGTCTTTTGTGGGCTCTTTTTCTTTGTACATGTTGGTATTTCTGTATTACGGTCTGTCTCAACTCTACATATAGAATGTATGAAGCAAAAAGAAAACTCAGGGAAATCATTGCTGTACTGTTTCTTATGTTCCCCAGACAATCTATCTTCTTTCTGTCTTTCGGAGTCTTCTCATATTTATTTTATTTATAATGTCCAAGTTTTTAGTTGTACCTAAGGGGAAGAATAGGGAAATAGGAATACACCATCTTCTTAGAATTGTAATTTCCCACACTGATTTTTAATATTCCATCTTATTTGTTTCTATCTGTTTTACTTGCTTTTTAGTACATCTTGATTCTTCTTTTCCCCTATCTGCTAGGGTTTATTATTATTTTTCCCATGTACCACTGGTGGTTTAACATTGTATTTCTTTTTTCCTTTTATTTTTTTATGTATCCTTAGCTTTTTTTAACATGCATATTTGACTTTTTGGATTCAACAATTAATATGCAGTATAGCTCTCCTCTTGAGAAAGATACAAAGATCTTAGCGTACTTTAATTCCAATATCCCTACTCTCACTTACAGTAGAGGATTTCCTTATATGTTTTATACTTTTGTTTCATGAAATGATTTATTGCTGAGATTTTTGGAATGATTCCTAGGTTGCTTCAAGATGTGTGAGAGGTGTTTTATGTTAGTTCCCCAGAGTTGTCATTGGTCAAGGACTATTTTTTTTTTTAAAGATTTTATTTATTTATTTGACAGAGATCACAAGTAGGCAGAGAGGCAGGCAGAGAGAGAGAGAGGAGGAAGCAGGCTCTCTGCTGAGCAGAGAGCCCGATGGGGGGTTTGATCCCAGGACCCTGAGATCTAGACCTGAGCAGAAAGCAGCGGCTTAACCCACTGAGCCACCCAGGCACCGAAGGACTATTTTTTTTTTTTAATTTTTTATTTTTGATAAACATATATTTTATCCCCAGGGGTACAGGTCTGTGAATCACCAGGTTTACACACTTCACAGCACTCACCAAATCACATACCCTCCCCAATGTCCATAATCCCACCCCCTTCTCCCAAACCCCCTCCCCCCGGCAACCCTCAGTTTGTTTTGTGAGATTAAGAGTCACTTATGGTTTGTCTCCCTCCCAATCCCATCTTGTTC
>NC_081574.1:31069753-31178516 GCF_022355385.1 Mustela nigripes | reverse complement strand
TGTGAGATTAAGAGTCACTTATGGTTTGTCTCCCTCCCAATCCCATCTTGTTTCATTTATTCTTCTTCTACCCACTTAAGCCTCCATGTTGTATCACCACTTCCTCATATCAGGGAGATCATATGATAGTTGTCTTTCTCTGCTTGACTTATTTCGCTAAGCATGATACGCTCTAGTTCCATCCATGTTGTCGCAAATGGCAAGATTTCATTTCTTTTGATGGCTGCATAGTATTCCATTGTGTATATATACCACATCTTCTTGATCCATTCATCTGTTGATGGACATCTAGGTTCTTTCCATACTTTGGCTATTGTGGACATTGCTGCTATAAACATACGGGTGCATGTGCCCCTTTGGATCACTACATTTGTATCTTTAGGGTATATACCCAATAGTGCAATTGCTGGGTCATAGGGTAGTTCTATTTTCAACATTTTGAGGAACCTCCATGCTGTTTTCCAGAGTGGCTGCACCAGCTTGCATTCCCACCAACAGTGTAGGAGGGTTCCCCTTTCTCCGCATCCTCGCCAGCATCTGTCATTTCCTGACTTGTTGATTTTAGCCATTCTGACTGGTGTGAGGTGATATCTCATTGTGGTTTTGATTTGTATTTCCCTGATGCCGAGTGATATGGAGCACTTTTTCATGTGTCTGTTCGCCATCTGGATGTCTTCTTTGCAGAAATGTCTGTTCATGTCCTCTGCCCATTTCTTGATTGGATTATTTGTTCTTTGGGTGTTGAGTTTGCTAAGTTCTTTATAGATTCTGGACACTAGTCCTTTATCTGATATGTCGTTTGCAAATATCTTCTCCCATTCTGTCAGTTGTCTTTTGATTTTGTTAACTGTTTCCTTTGCTGTGCAAAAGCTTTTGATCTTGATGAAATCCCAGTAGTTCATTTTTTCCCTTGCTTCCCTTGCCTTTTGCGTTGTTCCTAGGAAGATGTTGCTGTGGCAGAGGTCGAAGAGGTTGCTGCCCGTGTTCTCCTCAAGGATTTTGATGGATTCCTTTCGTACATTGAGGTCCTTCATCCATTTTGAGTCTATTTTTGTGTGTGGTGTAAGGGAATGGTCCAATTTCATTTTTCTGCATGTGGCTGTCCAATTTTCCCAGCACCATTTATTGAAAAGGCTGTCTTTTTTCCATTGGACATTCTTTCCTGCTTTGTCGAAGATTAGTTGACCATAGATTTGAGGGTCTATTTCTGGGCTCTCTATTCTGTTCCATTGATCTATGTGTCTGTTTTTGTGCCAGTACCATGCTGTCTTGATGATGACAGCTTTGTAATAGAGCCTGAAGTCTGGAATTGTGATGCCACCAACGTTGGCTTTCTTTTTCAATATCCCTTTGGCTATTCGAGGTCTTTTCTGGTTCCATATAAATTTTAGCATTATTTGTTCCATTTCTTTGAAAAAGATGGATGGTACTTTGATAGGAATTGCATTAAATGTGTAGATTGCTTTAGGTAGCATAGACATTTTCACAATATTTATTCTTCCAATCCAGGAGCATGGAACATTTTTCCATTTCTTTGTGTCTTCCTCAATTTCTTTCATGAGTACTTTATAGTTTTCTGAGTATAGATTCTGTGTCTCTTTGGTTAGGTTTATTCCTAGGTATCTTATGGTTTTGGATGCAATTGTAAATGGGATTGACTCCTTAATATCTCTTTCTTCTGTCTTGCTGTTGGTGTAGAGAAATGCAACTGATTTCTGTGCATTGATTTTATATCCTGACACTTTACTGAATTCCTGTATAAGTTCTAGCAGTTTTGGAGTGGAGTCTTTTGGGTTTTCCACATATAGTATCATATCATCTGCGAAGAGTGATAATTTGACTTCTTCTTTGCCGATTTGGATGCCTTTAATTTCCTTTTGTTGTCTGATTGCTGAGGCTAGGACCTCTAGTACGATGTTGAATAGCAGTGGTGATAATGGACATCCCTGCCGTGTTCCTGACCTTAGCGGAAAAGCTTTCAGTTTTTCTCCATTGAGAATGATATTTGCGGTGGGTTTTTCATAGATGGCTTTGATGATATTGAGGTATGTGCCCTCTATCCCTACACTTTGAAGAGTTTTCATCAGGAAGGGATGTTGTACTTTGTCAAATGCTTTTTCAGCATCTATTGAGAGTATCATATGGTTCTTGTTCTTCCTTTTATTGATGTATTGTATCACATTGACTGATTTGCGGATGTTGAACCAACCTTGCAGCCCTGGAATAAATCCCACTTGGTCGTGGTGAATAATCCTTTTAATGTACTGTTGAATCCTATTGGCTAGTATTTTGTTGAGTATTTTCGCATCTGTGTTCATCAAGGATATCGGTCTATAGCTCTCTTTTTTGGTGGGATCCTTGTCTGGTTTTGGGATCAAGGTGATGCTGGCCTCATAAAATGAGTTGGGAAGTTTTCCTTCCATTTCTATTTTTTGGAACAGTTTCAGGAGAATAGGAATTAGTTCTTCTTTAAATGTTTGGTAGAATTCCCCCGGGAAGCCGTCTGGCCCTGGGCTTTTGTTTGTTTGGAGATTTTTAATGACTGTTTCAATCTCCTTACTGGTTATGGGTCTGTTCAGGCTTTCTATTTCTTCCTGGCTCAGTTGTGGTAGTTTATATGTTTCTAGGAATGCATCCATTTCTTCCAGATTGTCAAATTTATTGCCGTAGAGTTGCTCATAGTATGTTCTTATAATAGTTTGTATTTCTTTGGTGTTAGTTGTGATCTCTCCTCTTTCATTCATGATTTTATTTATTTGGGTCCTTTCTCTTTTCTTTTTGATAAGTCGGGCCAGGGGTTTATCAATTTTATTAATTCTTTCAAAGAACCAGCTCCTAGTTTCGTTGATTTGTTCTATTGTTTTTTTGGTTTCTATTTCATTGATTTCTGCTCTGATCTTTATGATTTCTCTTCTCCTGCTGGGCTTAGGGTTTCTTTCTTGTTCTTTCTCCAGCTCCTTTAGGTGTAGGGTTAGGTTGTGTACCTGAGACCTTTCTTGTTTCTTGAGAAAGGCTTGTACCGCTATATATTTTCCTCTCAGGACTGCCTTTGTTGTGTCCCACAGATTTTGAACCGTTGTATTTTCATTATCATTTGTTTCCATGATTTTTTTCAATTCTTCTTTAATTTCCCGGTTGACCCATTCATTCTTTAGAAGGATACTGTTTAGTCTCCATGTATTTGGGTTCTTTCCAAACTTCCTTTTGTGGTTGAGTTCTAGCTTTAGAGCATTGTGGTCTGAAAATATGCAGGGAATGATCCCAATCTTTTGATACCGGTTGAGTCCTGATTTAGGACCGAGGATGTGATCTATTCTGGAGAATGTTCCATGTGCACTAGAGAAGAATGTGTATTCTGTTGCTTTGGGATGAAATATTCTGAATATATCTGTGATGTCCATCTGGTCCAGTGTGTCATTTAAGGCCTTTATTTCCTTGCTGATCTTTTGCTTGGATGACCTGTCCATTTCAGTGAGGGGAGTGTTAAAGTCCCCTACTATTATTGTATTATTGTTGATGTGTTTCTTTGATTTTGTTATTAATTGGTTTATATAGTTGGCTGCTCCCACATTGGGGGCATAGATATTTAAAATTGTTAAATCTTCTTGTTGGACAGACCCTTTGAGTATGATATAGTGTCCTTCCTCATCTCTTATTATAGTCTTTGGCTTAAAATCTAATTGATCTGATATAAGGATTGCCACTCCTGCTTTCTTCTGATGTCCATTAGCATGGTAAATTCTTTTCCACCCCCTCACTTTAAATCTGGAGGTGTCTTCGGGCTTAAAATGTGTTTCTTGGAGGCAACATATAGATGGGTTTTGTTTTTTTATCCATTCTGATACCCTGTGTCTTTTGACAGGGGCATTTAGCCCATTCACATTCAGGGTAACTATTGAGAGATATGAATTTAGTGCCATTGTATTGCCTGTAAGGTGACTGTTACTGTATATGGTCTCTGTTCCTTTCTGATCTACCACTTGTAGGCTCTCTCTTTGCTTAGAGGACCCCTTTCAATATTTCCTGTAGAGCTGGTTTGGTATTTGCAAATTCTTTCAGTTGTTGTTTGTCCTGGAAGCTTTTAATCTCTCCTTCTATTTTCAATGATAGCCTAGCTGGATATAGTATTCTTGGCTGCATGTTTTTCTCGTTTAGTGCTCTGAAAATATCATGCCAGCTCTTTCTGGCCTGCCAGGTCTCTGTGGATAAGTCAGCTGCCAATCTAATATTTTTACCATTGTATGTTACAGACTTCTTTTCCCGGGCTGCTTTCAGGATTTTCTCTTTGTCATTGAGACTTGTAAATTTTACTATTAGGTGACGGGGTGTGGGCCTATTCTTATTGATTTTGAGGGGCATTCTCTGAACCTCCTGAATTTTGATGCTCGTTCCCTTTGCCATATTGGGGAAATTCTCCCCAATAATTCTCTCCAGGATACCTTCTGCTCCCCTCTCACTTTCTTCTTCTTCTGGAATCCCAATTATTCTAATGTTGTTTCGTCTTATGGTGTCACTTATCTCTCGAATTCTCCCCTCGTGGTCCAGTAGCTGTTTGTCCCTCTTTTGCTCAGCTTCTTTATTCTCTGTCATTTGGTCTTCTATATCACTAATTCTTTCTTCTGCCTCATTTATCCTAGCAGTTAGAGCCTCCATTTTTGATTGCACCTCATTAATAGCTTTTTTGATTTCACCTTGGTTAGATTTTAGTTCTTTTATTTCTCCAGAAAGGGCTTTTATATCTCTCGAGAGGGTTTCTCTAATATCTTCCATGCCTTTTTCGAGCCCGGCTAGAACCTTGAGAATTGTCATTTTGAACTCTAGATCTGACATATTACCGATGTCTGTATTGATTAGGTCCCTAGCCTTCGGTACTGCCTCTTGTTCTTTTTTTTGTGTTGAATTTTTACGTCTTGTCATTTTGTCCAGATAAGAGTAAATGAAGGGGCAAGTAAAATACTAAAAGGGTGGCAACAACCCCAGGAAAATATGCTTTAACCAAATTAGAAGAGATCCAAAATTGTGAGTGGGGAGAAAGGGGATAAAAAGAGGTTCAAAAAGGAAGAAAGAAAAAAGAAAAAAAAAAAAACAAAAAGAAAAGAAAAAAAAAAAAGAAAGAAAAGAAAAGAAAAGAATTTTTTTAAAAAAAGAATACACCTAAGAAAAATGTAAAAAAGAAAAAATATATATATTAGATAAACTAGTATAAAATCGTTAAAAAATAAAAAGGTAACAGTTAAAAAAAAATTTTACCCAAAGGCGAGAAAAAAAAAAATGAAAAAGAAAAAATTAAATTAACTGCAGGACTAAAAAAAATCACAGGAAAAAAGCCATGAGTTCCGTGCTTGGCTTTCTCCTCCTCTGGAATTCTGCTGCTCTCCTTGGTATTGAAACCGCACTCCTTGGTAGGTGAACTTGGTCTCGGCTGGATTTCTTGTTGATCTTCTGGGAGAGGGGCCTGTTGTAGTGATTCTCAAGTGTCTTTGCCCCAGGCGGAATTACACCGCCCTTACCCGGGGCGGGGTGAGTAATCCGCTCAGGTTTGCTTTCAGGAGCTTTTGTTCCCTGAGCGCTTTCCGTAAAGTTCCAGAGGACGGGAATACAAATGGCGGCCTCCTGGTCTCCGGCCCGGAGGAGCCGAGAGCCCAGGGCCCCACTCCTCAGTGCGCCCTCAGAGAACAGCGCCCAGTTACTCCCGTCTGCCTGACCTCCGGCCGCGCTCCGAGCTCACTCAGCCTGCGACAGGTTCAAGGTAACATGGAGCTGCGAGCTTACTGTCGGCTCTGTCTCTGTAGCCGGCTTTCCCGTTCTAATACCCGCAAGCTCTGCGACACTCAGACACCCCCGATCGCGAAGGACTATTTTTTTAATTAGCCTGGGGTTGGGTGCTCTTTAACGCTTCTGATATAATAAGTTAAATCTCAAATCCATATAATATAAATTCTGAATGAGAGGGTTCTTACCAAGCACAGAAACTAAGCCATAATAAAACAAAGAATTGAAGACCCTAAACAAACTTCTGTGATTCTTCTTAGTTTGGTATGCAGATAATTTTCTAGTATACCGATGTGCTAAGTCTGTACTTTACAGAGGTTCTGATTTTATATGGTAATCTCAGTTTCACTTTTCTATCCTTTTGTAACCTTATCTCTTACCTTTTTATGCATGTTTATAATCTAGTCCCCACACAGCTTTGAAACTAGCATCTCCTTGAGCTGCTTAAGGTAGTAAGTTATCTATTGCTAGAGCTGTTCAAGCACCTGTTAAAAAGGGTTAGGGATTCTACAAGACCCCTGCAACTTTAAGATGATTTGATACTGCATAAATATTATCTAAATACGTTATACTTTTATTGTTTATATGAGATCATTTTCTCATGAACATTGGGTATAAAATGTTCAATGTCCATATTAGATGTTTAGTGACACAGCATGGTAACATGATATGGATACTGAGCAAATATATAAAAAGCACAATGAAAAAGCACTACATGAGAAAAGAAGTACAACATGGGAAACAATCATATCTTTTCCTTAGAGATTATAAGCAAATGCTTTCACGTCTTGAACACATAACCGACTGTGTTCTTTTAGAGATGATGATAAATATAGATGTTCTGTTCCTATCATTAATGACTCAATAAATAAAACCCCAAGATACTTTTCAAGAGCACAGTGTGATATCTACTGTTACAGGCAGCTATGCCTCTTAGTGATGTGTGGAAAATTTGATAAAATGCCTCAAATGTCCTGAAGATCAAAAGTGCCATGTACCATAAATGATGAGTGATGATTGTAATGGTAGAGAATGGCCACAGGAATAGAGACACTATTGTTACCTGGAAAAAGCTATATATATTTTTTTAAACACAGTAACATTCCCCACCCAACCCCCACCCCCTTTTTTTAAAAATAAAGGACTCTATTTAAATTTAATAAGGATCTGGTTCTCTTGAAGTTGAAAATTTTCTAGACTCAATACACTTTTCAGAGAGAATTTAGTCCACTCTCTGCCTCTCTTAAGTTAATATCAGGATTCTGTCCTGTTAAGCCATACCAGGATAATGTCCTATATCCTTACATGGGTATCATTTAGCACATTAAACAGCTTAACCTAGTCCTCTGTTGTCCTTCAAATTCATGTGTACTGGTTAACTACTTTCATGGAAGAACAACATAGGCATAAAATATGTGAGAGAGTAGAATAACTGACATTTTAATTCTATATTTGCCAGCACATTCTATTGGCTAAAGAACAATTTATTTTGTCCATGTGAAGTGTGAAGGGTTATAAAAGTAGGAGTTAATGTGGTTGATCCAGCAATGGATTATGCCAATGTATGTAAATGCTTTTATGTTCTGCTTAATAATGTAAGCAGTTGGTAATACAGGGTGACTCATCAGGCTTTTAAAATTTAGGATGGAATGCATTAGTAAAATTACTGTGAGCAATGATTTAGTTTGCACAGCTGGATTACCTTCAAAAAATGCTGTTCTTGGGCACATTTGTATAGTAGGAGGCCGTTATGATCTGGAGGCCTAACCTACCACCTTCCTCCTTGGGCTTGGAGCTATACAGCAACATTATTTCCCCTGAAAAAAAACAAAAACAAAACACCAGTGTTATGCTAGATGAAGAGTGGATAAGAGAAGATGCTATAGGTGTTCACAATTAAAGGTATCGATGCCTAATTGGCTTTAAAAAGTCCAGAAAAGAGGGAGTGCCACTAAAAATAAAGTGTGATCCACAAACTTAGCAAATCTGCAATGAATATAATATTTCTATACTCCTAGCACTTTGATCATAGATCTTCAGCACACAGGAGCAGGTGTCCTATAAAAATATCAGATCTGGCTGTTAATTTAAATGAGTTTCCAACTCTCTTGATTCTCACTGACTCACTTAGGTTTACTGCTTCAGTTGGCAATATTCCAAAAAGACAACAAACATCCACTTTCTCTAAAGCCAATTTTTAAAATTTTGAATGCAGCTTCAAATAGGAAGAATTGTTAGGCCAAATGGCTATACTTAAGATTCATTCATAGTTCCTAAAATGAAAAAGATTAAACGTTTTGAAGGTACATATTGGAGGCTATGTTATTTTTTTTCTGCTGTCTCGTTTCAAAATAGTCCCATGTGTTGGCACGTCTAGAGTAGAGAAACGAAAGTTTCTTCAGTTCAATCTCACTTTCAGAAGATACTAAATGACGTTTTCAGATTTAAGTTTCTATTTTCTGGGAAACATACAAAAAAGCACTTCATTGTTATGTTTGAGAATAGCTAAATAATAACATGTTATTTAATATTTGTTCATAAGAACAATTTTTATTGCACATTCTGGATCACAAAATTACCAAATTGCCTATCCTTTATTTAAGAGCTATTCAGAATGTGACATAAATGAACAAAATGTTTCCTTAAACACTGGACCTTTACCACATTTCACATTCCCTTTCCCCAATCTTTACTAAGCTCTGAGAAAATACATAAATATTAAGAAGAAATAAAGAAAGATGAGCAAAAGATACGAAGAAAAGGAGATAAAAAGTTGAGGAGTAAGAAACGGAATATACATAAGGACAATGGCCAGATCATACAGGAAAACAAAAATCTGACCCACGGTCTGCAGCAATTTGCTCAGGAAAACCAACCCCTTTATCTACAGTGAATAGCTCAGGAAGCCAGCCTTCTATAAATCAGACTTATAGGAAGCCAGATTGGTATCTAATAACAATCCAAAAAGGGGAACAATAGCTTCTATAACAATTGGTCCCAAATGGCAAGGAGTTGATAACTAACTGGCAACTTCTCTAAATTTTGTCCCTGCTTCCAACTTTGGACCAACCATAAAAAGTCAAATATGCACTCATACGTAAGCATATAGAATGCTCCGCTTCCAGTTGGCCTGCCTACAGCCTCCCATGCCAACAATCTCCAATCAGGGCCCACTTGAAACCTCCTTTTCTATTTTTTTAAACCACGCTAAAGATTTCTCTTTCTTCTGACTGCCTTTGCTTCTCTGCCGGAACCCAGGTGATGGTGGTTGACTCTCTTGCTATAGTAAACTCTGATTCAGTAAAGTTTTCCTGTTTCATTTGATTGTCTTCATTTATTTTGAAAGAAGAAATAAAGAAAAAGAAAAAGGAAGAGCAAGGGGAAAAAAAAAAGGATAAGGACCAGGAGGTTTACAAAACAAAACTAAACGAAAAAGAGAAAACCCTGTCATACCATTGCCAAACCTATGATCCCTACACATGTCTCTGGAAACCACATGTCTGCTTTTTTTATGAGCTTGGTATGTACGTACGTACGTATGTATGTATAAATTCCACACGTAAGTGATACCATAAGGCCTATGTCTATGTCTGAGTTATTTTATTTAGCATAATGTCTTCAAGTTCTATCCATGCTGCCACAAATGGTACGGTTTTCTCATTTTTATGGCTAAGTAATATTCCAGTGCATCTGTCTGTCTATCTCTATTTATATCATCTATCACCTCTCTATCATTTATCTATCATCTATCCATCATTTATCCATCTATCATCTCTCTGTCTATCTGTATCTATCTATATATCTATCATCTATCTACCTATTTATCTACCTATCATCTATCCATCTATCCATCTGCCTATCATCTATTTTCTATCCCACAATTTCTTTATCCATTAACCTATAGTGAACACTTAGGTTTTTTTCCCCCCATGTCTTGGTTATAGTAAATAATGCTGCTGTGAACAGTGTGTGTGTTTGTGAGTGTGTGTGTGCAGATATCTTATGTTTTTATTTCCTTTGGATATATTCCAGAAGTGGAATTGCTGGATCATATGATAATTCTATTTTTAGTTTTTCCATACTGTTTTCCATAGTGGCTCTACGAGTTTACAATCCCACCAGTCATACACAAGAATTCCTTTTCTTCACATCCATGCTAGCTTTTGTTATTGCTTGCTTTTTAAATGATGGCCATTCTAATAGGCATAAAATGATATCTTGTTGTGCTTTTGATTTATATTTCCTTAATGCCTTGTTGGTCTTCCATACACCTTTTTTGAAAAAAAAAAAAAGTCTATTCAGGTCCTTTGTGCACTTTTTAATTGCATAGTTTGAGAGAGAGGGAGAGAGAGAACATGAGCAGGGGGAAGGGCAGAGGGAGAGAGAAAAGCAGACACTCCACTTAGTGGGGAACACAACATGTGGTAGTTTCTTTTTGGTGTTGAGTTGTATGAGTTCTTTATATATATTGGATATTAACCTCTTATTAGATATACAGTTAGCAAATATTTATTCCCATACATAGGTTGGCTTTTCACTTTGTTGATGGTTTCTTTTGCTATACAAAAATTTATTAGTTTGATGTAGTCCCACTTGTTTTGTTTTGATTTTGTTCCTAGTGCTTTAGGTGTTACATCTAAAAAACCATCGCCAAGACCCATGTCAAAAAGTGTATTCCTATGTGTTCTTTCAGGAGTTCATGATTTCAAATCTTATGTTTAAATCTTTAATCCATTCAATCCATTGAGTATATTGTGAGTGGTGGAAGACACAGGTTCAGCCACAATTTTTTTGCATGTGAATATTCATGATCTTGTTACATTTATTGAAGAGACTGTATTTCTCTACTGAGTATTTTTGGCACCCTGGTGAACTCTTACTTGACCATATGTGCCTAGGTTTATTTCTGGGCTCTTAATTGTGTCCTATTGGCCTATTTTTCTGTTTTTATGCTGTACTGTTTTGATTAGTTTACCTTGAAATCAGAAAGTGTGAGCCCTCCTCTGCTTTGTTCTTCCTTCTCATGATTTCTTTGACTATTCTGAGTCCATATAAATTTTAAGAGTGTATTGTTCACTTCTGTAAAAATTCCATTGAAAATGTAATAAAGATTTTTCTGAATCTATAGATGGCTTTTGGTGGTATTGACACCTCACCAATATTAATATTTCTAATCCATGAATATATATATCCACTTACTTGTATCTTCTTTAAACTCATCAATGTCTTTTAGTTTTCAGAGTAGAGATCTTTTACTTCCTTGGTTAAATTAACTCCGAAGTGTATTATAGTTTTTGATGTTATTGTAAATGAAATCAATTTTTTTCTTTTTCAGAACATTTATTGTTAGTGTATAGACACTACTGATTTTTGTGTGTTAATTTTGTATCCTGCAACTTTACTAAATTCACTGATTAGATCTGACATTTTTTGATTGAGTTGTTAGGAATTTCTACATATAAAATCATGTTATCTGCAAATGGAGATAATTTTGCTTCTTTCTTTCCAATTCTAATACTTCTTAAAAAAACATTTTTTATTTATTTGAAAGAGAGAGAGATCACAAGTAGGCAGAGAGGAGGCAGCAGAGAGAGGGCAGAGAGGAGGTAGCAGAGAGCAGAGAACCTGATGTGGGGCTCAATCCCAGGACCCTGATATCATGAGCTGGGCCAAAGGCAGAGGCTTAACCCACTGAGCCACCCGGGGTTCTGCAAATTCTAATACTTTTTCTTTCTTTTCCTTGCCTGATTGTTCTAGCTAGGACTTCCAGTACTATATTGAATAGGAGTGGTAAAAGTGGGCATTCTTGTGTCTTAGCAATCTTATAGGAAAAAATTCCAACCTTTCACTACTGAGTATGATATTAGATGTGGGCTTGACATATATGGCCTGCATTATGTTAAGATATGTTTCTGTTATGCCTTATTTGTTAAAAGTTTTTTTTATTCATGAACAGATGCTGAATTTTGTCCAGTGCTTTTTCTGCATCTATTGAGTTCATATGATTTTTTTTCTATTAACATTTTCTATTAACATGATGAATTGTGTTGATTAATTTGTGTTGATTAATTTGCATATGCTGAACCATCTTTGCATACCAAGGATAAATCCCACTTAATCATGGTAAATGATTCTTCAAATATGCTGTTGAAATTGGTTTGGTAGTGTTTATTGAGAATTTTTACATCTACATTCACCAGAGAACTTGGCCTGTAGTTTTCTTTTTTAGCAGGTTTTTTGTTTGTTTGTTTGTTTGTTTTAGTATTAGGGTAATGTTGGCATTGCAAAAGCAGTTTGGCAGTGTTCCCTTCTCTAAATTTTTGAAAAAGTTTGAGAATTGGTGTTGATTCTCCCTTAAATGTTTGGTAAAATTCACCAGTAAAACCCTCTGGTCATGAGGTTGTTTCATTGAGAAACATTTTTTTTTTTTTTTTGATTACTGATTTAATCTCCTTACTAGTAATTGATATAGTAATTGATATATAGCTTTTCTATTTCTTTCTGATTCAGTTCTGGTAAGTTATACTTCTCCAAGAATTTTTCCATTTCTTCTACATTGTCCAATTTGTTGGTATATAGTTGTTTGTAGTAGCCTCTTAGGATCTTTCATACTTCTGCTAGTCATTGTAATGTTTTCTTTTTCATTTATTTTTTTTGTTATTAGGGTACTTTTATATCTCGGTTAGTCTAGCTAAAGGGTTTCACTTTTATTATTTCAAAGAACAACTAGTTTGGTTAATATTTTCTATTGTTTTCTTTTTCTGTTATTTTATTAATTTCTTTTCTAATCTTTATATTTCCCCTTTTCTGTCAACTTTGGGCTTGGATTATTCTTCTTTTTCCAATTACTCAAAGCAGATTTAGTTTGTTGGAATCTTTCTTGCTTCTTCTTCTTTTTTTTTTTTAAAGATTTTATTTATTTATTTGACAGAGAGAGATCACAAGTAGTCAGAGAGGCAGGCAGAGAGAGAGAGAGAGGGAAGCAGGCTCCCTGCTGAGCAGAGAGCCTGATGTGGGACTCGATCCCAGGACCCTGAGCCGAAGGCAGCGGCTTAACCCACTGAGCCACCCAGGCGCCCCTCTTTCTTGCTTCTTAATGTAGGCATCTATTGCTACAAACTTCCCTTTTAGGGTTTATTTGCTCCATCCCATAAGTTCTGGTATGTTGTATTTCCATTTTCTTTTGTCTTAAGAAACTTTATTTCTCTTTTAATTTCTCCTTTAATCCATTGGTTGTTTAGCAGAGTGTTGTTATCTTCCAGTGTTCTCCCCCTGCCCTTTTAAAAAGATTTTATATTTTGAGAAAGAGTGAGAGAGAGAGAGAACATGAGGAGGGGAGGGACAGAGGGAATGGAAGAAGCAGACACTCCACTTAGTGGGGAGCCCCAAATGGGGCTCAATTCCAGGACCCCAAGGTCATGACCCAAGAGGAAGGCAGATGCTTACCTGACTGAGCCATCCAGGTGCGCTCTAATGTTCCTTTTGTTATTAATTTCTAGTTTTCATGTGTTTGTGAATCTTCCAGTTTTCCTTTTGTTAATTTATTTCATACTGTGTGGTCAGAGAAGACATTTTAATCTTCAATTTGCTACAATTTGTTTTGTGGCATAAGATATTATTTATCCTAGGAAATGATCCATGTGTTATTGATAAGAATGTTTATTCTTCTGTTGTTGGAGAGAATGTTCTGTATATGTGTTAGGTCCTTTTGGTCTATTGTGCTGTTCAAATCTGCTGTTTCATTTTTGATTCTCTGTCTGGGTGATCTATCCATCATCAAGAGTGGGATTTTGAGGTCCCCAGCTCTTAGAGCATTATTTTTTATTTCTCCTTTTATCTCTTGTTATTGTGTTATATATTTAGGTGTTCTGATCTTGGGAGCATAAATATTTATAATTGTTTTGTTTTCTTTTATCATAATGTAATGACCTTCTTTGTTTTTTCTTTCTTTCCCCCCCCCATTTTTAGTTTAAAGTCTATTTTGTGTGATTAAATACAGTTAACCCTAACCCTGTTTTTTGTTGTTGTTATTTTTCTTACTATTTGTTTGAAATGAATTTTTCCATCCATTCATTTTTGGTGTATGTGTGTCTTTAAGGCTAAAGTAAGCCTCTATAGGCTGCATATCATTGTATTTTTTTATGCCAGTCTATGTCTTTGAAGAGTTTAATCTGTTCACATTTAAAATAATTTTTTAAAAGTAATTATTGATGGGTAAAGATTTACTATTGCCATTTTGTTAATTGCTCTTTGGTTGTTTTTCAGATTCCTTATTGCTTATTTCTTATCTTGCTATCTTTTTTTTTTTTTTTTTTTTTTGGCTGCTTTAATGTCCTTCAGTATCAGTATACTTTGACTTCTTTACCATGTTCTTTTGCATAATTGCCACAGGATTTTTCCTTGTGGTTACCATTAGGTTTACATAAAATATCAAAATTTATAAACCCCTATTATAAGGTGATAACAACTTAACTTCAATAGAATCTCCAAACTTTACACTTCTACTTCTCCTCTATTCTCCTCTACTCTAGTTTCTAGATTATATATCCATCACCTCTTTGGTTAGGTTTATTCCAAGGTGTCTTATGGTTTTTGGTGCTACTGTAAATAGAATTGATTCCCTAATTTCTCTTTCTACAGTTACATTGTTAGTGTATAGGAAAGCAACCGATTTCTGTGCATTGATTTTGTACCCTGCCACATTACTGAATTGCTGTATGAGTTCTAGTAATTTGAGGGTGGAGTCTTTTGGGTTTTCCACAAAAAGTATCATGTCTTCTGTAAAGAGAGAGAGTTTGACATCTCCTTTGCCAATTTGAATACCTCTTATTTCTTTTTGTTGTCTGATTGCTGTTGTTAGGACTTCTTACACTATGTTAAACAATAGTGGTGAAAGTAAGCATCCTTGTCATGTTCCTGATCTTAAGGGAAAGGCTCTGAGCTTTTTCACTGATATTTGCTGTGGGCTTTTCATAGACGGTTTTTGTGAAATTGAGGAATGTTTCTGCTATCCTTACACTCTTAAGAGTTTTAATCAGGAAAGGATCCTGTATTTTGTCAAAAGCTTGTTCTGCATCAACTGAGAGGACTATATGGTTCTTCTCTCTCCTCTTATTACTGTGCTCTATCACACTTATTGATTTGTGAATATTGAACAGCCTTGCATCCCAGAGATAAATCCCACCTGGTCATGATGGGTAATCTTTTTAATGCACTCTTGGATCTTATTAGCTAGGATCTTGTTGAGAATTTTGGCATCCATATTCATCAGGGATATTGGTCTGAAATTCTCCTTTTTGATGGAGTCTTTGTCTGGTTTAGGGATCAAGGTAATGCTGGTCTCATAGAATGAGCCTAGAAGTTTTCTTTTGGTTTCCACTTTTTGAAACAGCTTCAGGAGAATAGGTATTATTCTTTTTTGAATGTTTGGTAGAACTTCCCAGGGAATCCATCTGGCCCTGGACTCTTGTTTTTTGGGAGGTTCTTGACCACTGCTTCAATCTTGTAACTGGTTATTGGTCTATTCAGTTTGTGAATTTCTTCCTGTTTCAGATTTGTAGTTTATAGGTTTCCAGGAAGGCATCCATTTATTCTAGGTTTCTTAATTTTTTGGCATATAGTTGTTGATAATAATTTCTAATAATTGTTCTTATTTCCTTGGTGTTAGTCATGATCTCTCTCCTTTCATTCATCATCTTATTGATTTGGGTCATTTTCTTTTCTTTTCTTTTGGATAAGTCTGGCCAGTGTTTTATCAATCTTACTAATTCTTTCAAAGAACAAGCTTCTAGTTTTGTTGATCTGCTCTATAGCATTTCTGGTTTCTAATTTATTGATCTCTGCTCTAATCTTAATTATTTCTCTTCTAATGCATTGCTCAGGCTTTATTTGTTGTTCTTTCTCCAGTTCTTTATGGTGTAAAGTTAATTGGGATTTTTCTGTGTGTGTGTGTGTTTGTGTGTGTGTGTGTTTGAGTGAGACTTGGATGACTATGTATCTTCCCCTTAGGACTGCCTTTGTGGATCCCATAGGTTTTGGAATGAAGGTTTTCATTCTCATTTCCATAATTTCTTTAAGTTTTTTGATTTCCAGGTTGACCCAAACGTTCTTGAGTAGGATGATCTTTAGCTTTCAAGTGTTTGAATTTCTTCCAAATGTTTTCTTATGATTGAGTTCCAGTCTTAAAGCATTGTGGTCTGAGAATATGCAGGGAATAATCTCAATCATTTGTTATTGGTTCAGACCTGATTTGTGACCCAATATGTGATTTATTCTGGACAAAGTTCCATGTACATTCGAGTAGAATGAATATCCTGTTGTTTTAGGGTGGAATATTCTGTATTTATCTATTAGGTTCATCTGGTACAGGGTGTCATTCAAAGCTCTTGTTTCTTTGTTGATTTTCTGCTTAGATGATCAGTGTATGTTGAGGTTTGATGTTGAGGTCTCCTACTATTAGCATATTATTATCAATATGTCTCTTTATTTTGGTTAACAGTTGGGTTATGTACTTGGCTGCTCCCATGTTGGGGGCATAGATATTTGCAATTGTTAGATTCTCTTGTTGGATAGACCCTTTATGCATGATATAGTGCCTTTCTGTATCTCTAACTACAGTCTTTAGCTTAAAATCTAATTTATCTTATATGAGAATTGCTGTTCCAGTAATTTTTCTCCATCCCTTCATTTTCAGTCTAGATGCATCTTTAGGTTCAAAATGAGTCTCTAGTAGACAGCATATGGATGGATCATGTCTTTTTATCCAATCTGTAAACCCTGTGCTGTTTCAAGGGAGAATTTAGGCCATTCACATTGAGAGTGATTATGAAAAGATATGATTTTATTGTTATCATGTTTCCTTTGAAGTTCTTGCTTCTATAGACTGTCTCTGTAAATTTCTGTTCTATATCACTCTTGGGGTCTTTCTCTTTTTATTGATCCCCTCTTAATATTTCTTGTAGTGCTGGCTTGGTGGTCATATATTCTTTCAATTTCTGCCAGTCTTGGAAATTCCTTGTCTCTCCATCCATTCTGAATGACAGCCTTGCTGGATAAAGTATCCTTGACTGCATTTTCTTCTCATTTAGTACCCTGAGTATGTCTTGCCAGCCCTTTCTGGCTTTCCAGGTCTCTGTGGACAGGCCTGACATTATTCTGATGTTCCTCACTCTGTATGTAAGAAATATCTTCCCTTTTGCCCCTTTCAAGATGGTTTCCTTGGATCTAAGATTTGCAAATTGTACTATGATATGTCATGGTTTGGTCTCTTCTCATTGATCTTGGGAGGGGTCCTCTCTGCCTCTTATTTTCTTCCCCAGATTAGGGAAATTCTCAACTATGATTTGCTCAAATATATCTTCTAGACCTCTCTCTCTCCCCTTTTCAGGGATTGCAATAATCCTGATAGAACATTTTTTTCTGTCACTGATCTCTCTCAGTTTGATTCCTTGGGTTTTAATTTGTTTTTCCCATGCCACCTCAATTTCCATCTTTTCTATCATCTGTAGGCCTGATTAGATGTCATAGTTAGATATCATAGTTAGTCCTGATTAGATCCCATTTCTGCCTTTAGAGGTTCTATATTTTTGTTAATATTTTTCTTAAGCCTAGATATCACCTTGATAATTGTCACTCTGAAGTCAATTTCTGACATCTTGGTTATATCCATATCGAGTAGTTCTGTGGCAGAAGACACATTCTCGGAATCTTTCCTTTGTTGGGGGTTTCCCTCCCAGTCATTCTGTTGAGGGGTGATTGAGGAATGTACAGAGTCCAAGTTATTGACCACAACCCAAGCATGATGCATCTGTTTTATAGGGACATTAGGGTTGTTGGCTTCTTGTTCTTTCAGCCTAT
Organism: Mustela nigripes; assembly: GCF_022355385.1. Lineage (NCBI taxonomy): Eukaryota > Metazoa > Chordata > Mammalia > Carnivora > Mustelidae > Mustela > Mustela nigripes. The sequence continues at coordinate 31,160,888 of NC_081574.1, read as the reverse complement.
CTTCTGGGGGAGTGGCCTGCCACACTATTACCCAGGCAACCCTGTTAGGACAGAGATGCCATGCTCCCTATAGCAGGGGTGGGGGACAGGCTCACTGAAAACCATTTTTTTGTGGCTTTTGTTCTCTGGTGGTTTTCCCTGGTAGCTTTCTGCAACTCTTCTGAGAGTCAGAGCAGAAATGACTGTATCCAAACCTCTGTCTCAGAATAGAAATATCACAGTCTGATCTTCACTGAGCTCTCTAGGCCACACTGTCTCCATTTCTGTGCTGCTAAAAACCACAGTGTCCTGGGTTGTACACACCCCAGAGCAGCACTCTCAGCCCTTGGTTCTAGGTCTGGGCATGTCTCTGCCTTTTGTGCTTCTAAAATTGTAAGCCACTCCTGGTTCACATATATGCCCCCAAAGCTCCAGGTTTTGGGGGCTGACCTAAAGTCCCTTCCCCATGCTACTGGTTTGCAAATCTGTGCCTGGTCCCAGCATGGGAGGCTTTTGTGTGTTCCTGTGTGATTTCACCTTCCTGGCTCAGGCGTTTATGGCAGCTCCCTCCCCTTTCTGTTCATCTTCTTTTTTCTGCCTGAGGAATCATGGCTCCCCACTTCATACCTCAAGACCAGCCACCAGAGATATTCTGTTTGTGGATATCCTGATATATCTTCTTACATCTCAGACCATCATCCCTACCTTTAATACTGACTTTAGTTACCACCTATATGCCTCTCATTCCCATATTTATATCTCCAGCCATGAATTCTCCATGGAATAGGCCCAGACCTTCTCAAAGAAATAACAAACTCAGAATAGACAAATCAGAGTTCTTGGTAACACTTTAAGCCTGCCCAATCTTCTGCTTTACATTTTCTTACTTCATAGGTGATTAAACTAAAAACTAGGAAAATAACCAAATTATCCAATCTAACAAATCATCTAACTTGTCACATAACTAGTAGTGGGACAGGTAGAGTATGAACCAAGGCAGTAGAGCTCCTGAGGATAAGTTCTTACCTATAATAATCTACTACCCCCATGTCAATTTAAATGATTTAGATTTTATCTTCTGAACATGCTTATGAAGAAAGATTTATTTTTTAAAGAACATTCTTAATCTCAGAAAGATTAAGTTACTAGCCCAAAGCCACCAGCTATTATTTTGTACATCCAAGATGCAATTTTGGGAATGCCTTTCTCTGTATTGCTTGGATATAGGTTATTTGTTATTCCATCTCTACCATAAATTTTGGTTCTTTGACTCAAGTTCCTTAAAGATATACCAGTACTTCAATGCTCCTATTATGGGAGAAGCCAACTATATAAACCAATTAATAACAAAATCAAAGAAAAACATCAACAATAATGAATAATAGTAGGGGACTTTCACACCCCCCTCACTGAAATGGACAGATCATCCATGCAAAAGATCAACAGGAAAATAAAGGCCTTAAATGACACACTGGACAGATGGACATCACAGATATATTCAGAACATTCCATCCCAAAGCAACAGAATACACATATTTCTCTAGTTCACGTGGGACATTCTCCAGAATAGATCACATCCTGGCTCACAAATCAGGTCTCAACTGGTACCAAAAGATGGGGATCATTCCCTGCATATTTTTAGACCACAATGCTCTGATGCTAGAACTCAATCACAAGAGGAAATTTGGAAAGAACCCAAATACATGGAGGCTAAAGAGTATCCTTCTAAAGAATGGATGGGTCAAGCAGAAAATTAAAGAATTGAAAAAATTCATGGAAACAAATGATAATGAAAACACAATGGTTCAAAATCTGTGGGACACAGCAAAGGCAGTGCTAAGAGGAAAATGCATAGTGATACAAGTCTTTCTCAAGAAACAAAAAGGGTTTCAAATACACAACCTAACCCTACACCTAAAGGAACTAGAGAAAGAACAGCAAAGAAAGCCTAAACCCTACAGGAGAAGAGAAATCATAAAGGTCAGAGCAGAAATGAATGAAACAGAAACAAACAAACAAAAAAACAGTAGAACAAATCAACAAAACTAGAGGCTGGTTCTTTGAAGGAATTAATTTGATAATCCTTTGATAAAGGATTAAAATTGATAAATAAATCCCTGGCCAGACTTATCAACAAGAAAAGAGGACCCAAATAAATAAAATCATGAATGAAAGAAGAGAGATCACAACCAACACCAAAGAAATATAAACAATTATAAGAATATATTATAAGCAACTCTATGCCAACAAATTTGACAATCTGGAAGAAATGGATGCATTCCTAGAGACATATAAACTACCAAAAACTGAACCAGGAAGAAATAGAAAACCAGAACAGACCCATAACCAATAAGGAGATCGAAGCAGTCATCAAAAATCTCCCAACAAACAAGAGCCCAGGGCCAGACAGCTTCCCAGGGGAATTCTACCAAACATTTAAAGAATAATTAATACCTATTCTCCTAAAACTGTTTCAAAAAACAGAAATGGAAGGGAAACTTCCAAACTCATTTTATGAGGCCAGCATCACCTTGATCCCAAAACCAGACAAGGATCCCATCAAAAAAAGAAAATTACAGACCAATATCCTTGATGAACACAGATGCAAGAATTCTCACCAAAATACTAGCCAATAGGATCCAACAGTACATTAAAAGGATTATTCACCATGACCAAGTGGGATTTATTCCAAGGCTGCAAGTTTGGTTCAACATCCACAAATCAAGCAATGTGATACAATACATTAATTAAAGGAAGAACAAGAACCACATGAAACTCTCAGTAAATGCTGAAAAAGCATTCAACAAAGTACAGCATCCTTTCTTGATCAAAACTTTTCAAAGTGTAGGGACAGAGGGTACATACCTCAATATCATCAAAGCCATCTATGAAAAACCCACCACGAATATCATTCTCAATGGAGAAAAATGAGAACTTTTCTGCTAAGGTCAGGAACAAGGAGGGGATGTCCATTATCACCACTGCTATTCAACATAGCACTAGAAGTCCTAGCCGCAGCATTCAGACAACAAAAAGAAATTAAATGCATCCGAATTGGAAAAGAAGAAGTCAAACTCTCCTTCTTTGCAGATGATATGATACTTTCTGTGGAAAACCCAAAGACTCCACTCCAAATCTGCTATAATTTGTACAGGAATTCAGTAAAGTGTCAGGATATAAAATCAATGCACAGAAATAAGTTTCATTTCTTTACACCAACAACAAGACAGAAGAAAGAGAAATTAAGGAGTCAATCCCATTTATAATTGCACCCGAAACCATAAGATACCTAGGAATAAACATAACCAAAGAGGCAAAGAATCTCTACTCAGAAAACTATAAAGTACTCATGAAAGAAATTGAGAAAGACACAAAGAAATGGAAAAATGTCCCATGTTCCTGGATTGGAAGAACAAACATTATGAAAATGTCTATGCTACCTAAAGCAAACTACATGTTTAATGCAATCCCTATCAAAATCCCATCCATTTTTTTTCAAGGAAATGGAACAAATAATCCTAAAATTTATATGGAACCAGAAAAGACCTCGAATAGCCAGAGGAATGTTGAAACTGAAAGCCAAAGTTGGTGGCATCACAATTCTAGACTTCAAGCTCTATTAAAAAGCTGTCATCTGCCCAACAGAAGAAAAATACAGAGGATGGGCCTTCTGCAACAGAGCTAACAGCTATCAACATAGACAATATGTCGGAAAGAGAATTCAGGCTAACAGTTTTCCAGGCAATAGGTAGGTTGGAGAAAGACATGGATGACCAAATGGAATTGATTAGGGCTGAACCGAAAGCGACCAGAGATGATGTTTACAATGTTAGGGAAGAGCTGAAAGCTATGAGGGATGAGGTTCACAATGCTCTCAATGAGTTCCAATCTAATCTAAATTCTCTTAAAGCTAGTGTAACTGAGTCAGAAGATAGAATTAGTGATCTGGAGGACAAATAGATAGAGAGAAAGGATCAGGAGGAAGCCTGGAACAAACAGCTTAGAAGCCATGAAAACAGAATCAGGGAAATAAATGATGCCATGAAACATTCCAATGTCAGAATTATTGGAATCCCTGAAGGGGAGGAGAAAGAAAGAAGTCTAGAAGATATAGTGGAACAAGTTCTTCATGAAAATTTTCCCAATCTCGTGAATGGAACCAGCGTTCATGTACTAGAGGCTGAATGGTCTCCACCCAAGATTATATATTCCAGAAAAACATCAAGGCACCTGATAGTCAAATTGAGGAATCATAATTGTAGATATAGTCTCTTGAAAGCCGCTAGGACAAAGAGGCTCCTTACTTACAGAGGAAAGCCCATCAGAATAACATCAGACCTGTCCACAGAGACCTGGCAAGCTAGAAAGGGCTGGAAAGATATATGCAGGGCACTAAATGAGAAGAACATGCATCCAAGAATACTTTATCCAGCAAGACTGACATTCAAAATGGATGGAGAGATAAAGACCAGCAAGGCTTAAAAGACTATGAAACCACCAAGCCAACACTGCAGGAAATATTAAGCGGGGTTCTATAAAAGAGGAAAAATCCCAAGACTAGCATTGAACAGAAATATAGAGACAATCTACAGAAAGAAAGACTTCAAAGGTAACACGATGTCAATAAAAACGTATCTATCAATAATCACTCTCAATGTGAATGGCCTAAATGCGCCCATAAAATGGCAGAGGGTTGCAGATTGGATAAAACGACAGGATCCATCCATATGTTGTCTATAAGAGACCCATTTTGAACCTAAAGATACACCAAGACTGAAAGTGAAGGGATGGAGAAGCATCTTTCATGCCAATAGGCTTCTAAAGAAGGCCGGGCTAATGATTCTCTTATCAGACAAATTAGATTTTAAACTAAAGACTGTAGTTCAGAGATACAGAAAGACACTACATCATTCTTAAAGGGACTATCCAGCAAGATGATCTAATAACTGTAAATATCTATGCCCCCAATATGGGAGCAGCCAATTACACAAGAAAACTGTTAATCAAGATAAAGAGTCATATTGATATGAATACATTAATAGTAGGAGATCTTAACATGCCTCTCTCAGAAATAGACAGATCACTGAATAAGAAAAGCAATAAAGAAACAAGAGCATTGAATGACACATTGGACCAGATGGACCTCATAGATATATACAGAACATTCCACCCTAAAACAACAGAATGCTCATTCTTCTCAAGTACACATGGAAACTTCTCCAGAATATACCACATACTGGGTCACAAATCAGGACCCAACCGATACCAAAAGACAGATTATTTCCTGCACATTCTCAGATCACAATGCTTTGAAACTTGAGCTCAATGACAAGGAAAAGTTCGGAAGGAACTCAAACACCTGGAAGCTAAAGAACACCTTGCTTAAGAATGCTTGGATCAACAGGAAATCAAAAAAGAACTGAAACAATTCATGGAAACCAATGAGAATGAAGACACTTCAGTCCAAAACCTATGGGATACAGCAAAGGCGGTCCTAAAGGGGGAAATATATAGCCATCAAAGCCTCCCTCAAAAAAATTGAAAAATCCAGAACACACCAGCTGTCTCTACACCTTAAAGAACTGGAGAATCAACAACAAATCAAACCAACTCCACACATAAGAAGGGAAATAATCAAGATTAGAGCTGAGATCAATGAGGTAGAAACCAGAGATAGAGTAGAACGTATCAATGAAACTAGAAGCTGGTTTTTTGAAGAATCAATAAGATTGATAAACCATTGGCCACACTAATCCAAAAGAAAAGAGTGAAAGCCCAGATTCATAAAATTATGAATGAAAAGGGAGAGATCACAACTAACACCAAGGAAGTAGAAACAATCATCAGAAGTTATTATTAACAGTTATATGCCAATAAGCTAAGCAACCTAGATGAAATGGATGCATTCCTGGAAAACTATAAACTCCCAAAATTGAACCAAGAAGAAATTGACAACCTGAATAGACTGATACCTAGTAATGAGATTGAAGCAGTGATCAAAAACCTCCCAAAAAACAAGAGCCCAGGACCTGATGGATTCCCTGGGGAATTCTACCAACCTTTCAAAGAAGAAATAACACCTATTCTCCTGAAGCTGTTTCAAAAAATTGAAGCAGAAGGAAAATTTCCAGACTCTTTCTATGAAGCCAGCATTACCAAACCAGGCAAAGACTCTACCAAAAAGGAGAATTTCAGACCAATATCACTGATGAATATGGATGCTATGATTCTCAACAAGATCCTAGCAAACAGGATCCAACAGCATATTAAAAACATTATCCACCATGACCAGGTAGGATGGTTGAACATTCGCCAATCAATCAATGTGATAGAACAAATTAGTAAGAGAATAGAGAAGAACCACGTGGTCCTCTTAATTGATTCAGAAAAAGCATTTGACAAAATCCAGCATCCATTCATGGTTAAAATGTTTCAAAGTATAGGAATAGAGGAAACATTCCTGAACTTCACAAAATCTATCTATGAAAGACCCACAGCAAATATCTTCCTCAATGGGAAAAAGCTTGCAACCTTCCCACTGAGATCAGGAACACGACAAGGATACCCACTCTCACCACTCTTGTTCAATATAGTATTAGAAGTCATAGCAACAGCAATCAGACAACAAAGAGAAATAAAAGGTATCCAAATTGGCAATGAAGAAGTCAACCTCTCTCTCTTCACAGATGACATGATTCTTTATATGGAAAACCCAAAAGACTCCACCCCCAAACTGTTAGAACTCATACAGCAATTCAGTAATGTGGCAGGATATAAAGTAAATGTACAGAAATCAGTGGCTTTTTTATACACCAACAATGAAAATATAGAAAGGGAAAATATAGAAAGAGGTAAAGGATCTGTACTGCCTATGTTCTCCTCTAGGATTCTGATGGATTCCTGTCTCACATTGAGGTCTTTTATCCATTTTGAGTTTATCTTTGTGTATGGTGTAAGAGAATGGTTGAGTTTCATTCTTTTACATATAGCTGTCCAGTTTTCCCAGCACCACTTATTGAAGAGACTGTCTTTTTTCCACTGGATATTTTTTCCTGTTTTGTCGAAGATTATTTGACCATAGAGTTGAGGGTCCATATCTGGGCTCTCTACTCTGTTCCACTGGTCTATGTGTCTGTTTTTATGCCAGTACCATGCTGTCTTGGTGATCACAGCTTTGTAATAAAGCTTTAAATCAGGTAATGTGATGCCCCCAGTTTTATTTTTGTTTTTCAACGTTTCCTTAGTGATTCAGGGTCTCTTCTGATTACATACAAATTTCTGGATTATTTGATCCAGCTCTTTGAAGAATACTGGTGGAATTTTGATCAGAATGGCATTAAAAGTATAGAATGCTCTAGGCAGTATACACATTTTAACATTGTTTATTCTCCCAATCCAAGAGCATGGAATGTTCTTCCTTCTTTTTGTGTCTTCTTCAATTTCCTTCATGAGTGTTCTGTAGTTCCTCAAGTACAGATCCTTTACCTATTTGGTTAGGTCGCCAAACTATGGAAAGAACCAAGATGCCCTTCAACAGACGAATGGATAAGGAAAATGTGGTCCATATACACTATGGAGTATTATGCCTCCATCAGAAAGGATGAATACCCAACTTTTGTAGCAACATGGACGGGACTGGAAGAGATTATGCTGAGAGAAATAAGACAAGCAGAGAGAGTCAATTATCATATGGTTTCACTTATTTGGGGAGCATAACAAATAGCATGGAGGACATGGGGAGTTAGAGAGGAGAAGGGAGTTGGGGGAAATTGGAAGGGGAGGTGAACCATGAGATACTACGGACTCTGAAAAATAATCTGAGGGGTTTGGAGTGGCGGGGGGGGGGGGGTTAGGGTACCAGGTGGTGGGTATTATAGAGGGCACACGGATTGCATGGAGCACTGGGTGTGGTGAGAAAATAATGAATACTGTTATGCTGAAAATAAATAAATTTAATTAAAAAAAGTAAAAATCCCATATATTCCAACAATCCCACCTCTGGATATATACCCAAAGGAAGTAAAATGATATGAAATAAAATCTGAAGCTATACTTTACTCTTGTAATCATTATTGCAGTGTGACTCATAATGGATAAAATATGGAAATTAATTTTACATGTTCATTGACAGATAAATGGAAAAATGAAATAAGAGCAACATTTATGAATGTGGAGGACATTAAGAGAAGTGAAATAAGCCAAACACAGAAAGAGAAACACTTACAATAATTACAATTGTATATGAAATCTAATAGTCCATCTTTAAAAGTAAAGAGTAGAATGGCAATTGTCAGTGACTGAAGGCAGGGGAAATGGGAAGATGTGGGTAAAATGCTAAGTTTCCAGTGTACATGTTGAATAAATTCTATTTAGAGCAATTTATATATAGTTAAAAAAATTGTATATTGGAAATTTTCTGTTACTTTAGATCTCACCAGTTGGTAGTGTTCTTACACACACACACACACACACACACACACACACATGCGTGCACGCTAAGTGAATTGGTGGATATGCACTTTGTAGTCATTATTGGAAAGTGTAAGTATTTTAAATAAAACTGTGAACCATATAGATATATATACACACACGTGTGTGTGTGTGTGTGTGTGTGTGTGTGTGTATATATATATATATATATATATATATATATATAACACTTTTGTCACTTATTCCTAAATAAATCTGAAGAAAAAAAACAGAAAAAACATGACAAGACTGAATTGTATAATTTATACTGGATATGTCAAATCTGAGTGGCATGAGTGACCCATGCCCACTAATTGTGACATTTTTTACTATATTCACTATTGCCACTAAAATCAACATAGTTAACCTTCATACATTTTTATCCATACACATATCATCTTTGGATTTCTCAGGGACATTGTTCCCCAAAAGTTTCAAAACACTCATTGATTTTCACAAAACATCCTACTTTGCTATCACAGATGTAACTATTACTGCACTGGAAATTTAGTAACAGGCAAATAAATTTTTATTTTATGTTAAGAAAAATAAAGCTGTCATCATCAAGACAGTATGTTACTGGCACAAAAACGGACACACAGATCAATGGAATGGAATAGTGAGCCCAGAAATGGACCCTCAACTCTATGGCCAACTAATCTTTGACAAAGCAGGAAAGAATGTCCAATGGAAAAAAGAGTCTCTTCAACAAATGGTGTTGGGAGAACTGGATAGCCACCTAGCAGAACAATGAAACTGGACCATTTCCTTACACCACACACAAAAATAGACTAAAAATGGATGAAGGACCTCAATGTGAGAAAGGAATCCATCAAAATCCTTGAGAAGAACACAGGCAGCAACCTCTTCGACCTCAGCCACAGCAACTTCTTCCTAGAAACATTGCCAAAGGCAAGGGAAGTAAGGGCAAAAATGAACTATTGAGACTTCATCAAGATCAAAAGCTTTTGAACAGCAAAGGAAACAGTCAACAAAACCAAAAGACAACTGACAGAATGGGAGAAGATATTTGCAAATGACATATGAGATAAAAGGCTAATATCCAAAATCTATAAAGAGCTTATCAAACTCAACACCCAAAGAACAAATAATCCAATCAAGAAATGGGCACAGGACATGAACAGACATTTCTGCAAAGAAGACATCCAGATGGCCAACAGACACATGAAAAAAGTGTTCCACATCACTCGGCATCAGGGAAATAGAAATCAAATCAATAATGAGATATCACCTCACACCAGTCAGAATGGCTAAATTTAACCAGTCAGGAAATGACAGATGCTGGAGAGGATGTGGAGAAAGGGGAACCCTCCTATACCATTGGTGGGAATGCAAGCTGGTGCAGCCATTCTGGAAAACAGCATGAAGGTTCCTCAAAAAGTTGAAAATAGAGCTCCTCTATGACCCAACAATCACACTACTGGGTATTTACCCTAAAGATACAAATGTAGTGATCTGAAGGGGCATATGCACCTGAATGTTTATAGCAGCAATGTCCACAATAGCCAAACTATGGAAAGAACCTAGATGTCCATCAACAGACGAATGGATAAAGAAGAAGTGGTATATATACACAAGAGAATACTATGCAGCCATCAAAAGAAATGAAATCTTGCCTTTTGCGATGATGTGGATGGAACTAGAGGGTATTATGCTGGGTGAAATAAGTCAAGCAGAGAAATACAATTATATGATCACCCTGATATGAGAATGTTGAGAGGCAATGTGGAGGGGGGGAATGTCGGGGGGTAGGAAAGGAATAAATGAAACATGATGGGATTGGGAGGGACACATACCATAATCGACTTTAATCTCACAAAACAAACTGAGAGTTGCTGAGGGGAGGGGGTGTAGGGAGAGGGTGGACATTGGGGAAGGTATGTGCTATGGTATCCATGTTAGGGGCACCTGAGTGGCTCAGTTGGTAAGTATCTGCCTTTGGCTCAGTTCATGATCCCTGGATCCTGGGATGGAGCCCTGCATTGGGCTCCCTGCTCAGCAGGAAGCATGCTTTTCTCTCTCCTGCTGCCCTTGCTTGTGTTCCCTCTCTCACTGCATCTTTCTCTGTCAAATAAATAAAATCTTTTAAAAAATAAATATCATAGAACCATCTATGGATTCAATGCAGTCCTTATCAAAATTTCAATGACATTATGTTACATAAATAGAAAAAAAAAAGTTCTAAAATTTTTTGGAACCACAAAAGATCCTGAACCAAAACCACTCTTGAGAAAGAAGAACAAACCTGAAGGCATCACATATCCTGACTTCAAACCATATTACCAAGCTATGGTAATCAAAGCAGTATGATACTGACATACAAATAGATACATAGATCAACAAAAACAGAATTGGGAACTTAGAAACAAACCCTCATGTATATTTTCAACTAATACTTGAAAAGAGAGCCAAGAACATTCACTGAGGAATGGATAGTCTTGGGGCGCCTGGGTGGCTCAGTGGGTTAAGCCTCTGTCTTCGGCTTAGATCACGATCTGGGCCCTGGGATCGAGCCTTAAATTGGGCTCTCTTCTAGGCAGGGAGCCTGCTTCCTCCTCTCTCTCTGCCTGCCTCTCTGCCTACTTGTGATCTCTTTCTGCCAAACAAACAAACAAATAAATAAATAAATGAAATCTTTTTTTTTTTAAAAAAGGAAAGGTAGTCTTTTTAATAGATGAATCTGGGAAAACTGGATAACCACATGTTTATACGAATCATGGGCAGCACTGTACTTCAACAATCTGACTTCTGTCTTCTCATCACATAAGGGATGACTAGAGCTTCCTGGGTCCACCAGCTAGTCAAATGGTTTTAGAACCATCATTGAGATTGGGGACAGAATACATTGACCTACCCAGAGAAAATATTGGTCATCTGTCACCTGAAGCATCTTGGTGGTGTATAGAAAGATATGTCATTATATTTCATTTACAAATGAGTGGCAATCACCACCCTATTTGATATATATTTTTAGTTGCTTTTTAAAATAGTTTTATCACACTGATAATATGCCTGACCCAAATTAGTCCTTGTAGTACTTGTGGTTATTTCTAAGACCTTAGCACAGTTCATCTTGGATTGTCCTGGGATTTTCTAGGAAAGTCCAGGTTTCTATGGAAGGCAGAGCTTATATTTATCTTGTACTTCAGCACATGGGAAGATCAAGCTTTGATTCCTGGCACTGGTTGGATACTGTGTTGATAGATGCAAAAAAAAAAAAAAACCACAAACAAAACACCTTGTTTTTTATTTATATGATCTTCAGAAACATATCTCAAACATGTTATTTTCTTTGCCTATAATTAGGGAGTAATATCTCTCGGTCACGTCACAGAGCTATAATGACTCAGCGGAGATAATGTTAGAAACAAAATCCTGGAAATTATGTAGTGTCAACTTAGTGAGAAAGACAGGAGAGAAGTGACCTCTACAAAATGTCATACTTTACAAACAACCTTATTTAATTTTTATAATAATCCTTTTAGGAAGGGGGGGATTCAGATACATGGATTTGTTTTTCAGGTAGACATTCCAGATTAGCTGAATAATTTCACATATAGATAGTAGGAGAATGAGCATTTTAACCCTATGCTATGTAAGTCCTTATGGGTCCTGCTGCTTTTGTTTCTCTTTTCTATAAAGATGGGATCCAGTGTTATTTAAAGAAAAAAAAATGTATCTGGCTAAATCTTTTCAACACTTTATACCTTTTCCAGATGTATCCTGATAAAAAGAGAAACATAACAGACACAGCCAATTCTTGTACAATCAATGAGCCAACCTAACAAAGTAGAAATAGTATTAGGTGGAGAGAGTTTAAAAATAAAAACAAAAACAAACCAGTGACCCTTTCAAGGCTACTTGTATGAACTTGAGCAAGTTACTCTGATTTTTTTTTTTTTTTTTAAGAAACTTCTCTGTACAATTCATTGTAGTTGGAACTGAGACTAGAAAGACAATGAAGGCACTGGCCCTGAAGACATGGGTGGGCAGCCAACAATTTAAAAAATACTGTTAGCAGTGTATCCTAAGAACAATGTCCTATGGACTTGCAGCACTGAGTTGCTGCTTAGGTGTGTAGAAGCTGGTGTCATGGAAGAAAGCCAGCTAGAATTTCCAGGTAGAGATAGAAAAGTGAGTCACTAGAAAATGGGATGCACTGGGAGAGCCGAGACACACCTCTCCGGACCTCACTTCCTTCATCTGTAAAATGAGAGTTGACATCATCATCTCTAAATCCCTATTACACTTTAGTATTCCAAGATTTTGTTTTTATTTCTGTGAATTCTGCTTCTTGTGTTCCCCTACTTGTGTCAAAGAAAGCCAAGTGCATGAAGTAACCCGCTCTTCTGTAAAAATAATACAATTAAATTTTAATATGAGCAATTTGCTGACAGGTTTATTTACACGGAGCTGCAAGCTTTTGAGAAATATTAAAAACAGGTTACTTGAAGGCAAAGTCTTCTTTTAAGAAGGAGCGATTTCATCCCTGAGCACATTTGATTCTTTCATAGGCACTGAAACAGCAGGGGCTGGTATTTCCACTGAATTGTAAAAGGGTTAAGTGTCAGACATGATGTATTTCTCGGGAATGTCATTGAAAATGGACCAGGCCACTGCCCTTAGTGCAAGGCTCATTATTAGCCATCAAAGAAATAGCTCTGACATTCAGTCACCTCACTATTCTTTAAGGGGAAGGATCACTTTGGGCAAATAGAAAGCAACTTGTAAGTACTTATTTTAAGAAATTGCTCCCATAGATCCTAATGGATACCTTCTGTAAATGTTGGTTAAGCAGTTAATCAATTCAGAAGCCAGAAATATTCCCCATTTTGTTTTATCTTAGATTCCAAAAGAAAGAGGAGCTGGTGGTTAATAAGAACCAAAACATCATCTTGCTAATTCACAGAGGCAGGCAGGGTTTGAAAGTTTAACTAATTACAAGATCCACTTCTTTATTTTTTTATTCTTTGGCTAAGATTAATGTGTTTATTTTATTTATTTAGTTAGTAAGTTAGTTAGGCACCATACAGTACATCAACAAGGTCCACTTCTTCTTTTTTTAAAAGAGTTTCAAAAATGGTTTGGTTCTCCTAACTACCAGTATCAGAGGACTTTGTTTAGTGGGTTGCATAAACTGGTTTATTAAAGTGTTTGGGAAAATAGAATTTTTTAAAAAACTGGTATTTTGTTCATAATGTAATAGTTCCACTCATCCATTTTACCATGAAACATTTATAGAATATCAATTTCACATTTAATTTTTTGCATTAGGTCTTTTTTTTTTTTATATATGCATGATTATGTGGAGTAGAGAATAAATTCAGCCACATGATATACAGTTATTTAGCAATGGACTGAACTATCAGAGGTTTCCTCTTGGGACTTAGACCTCAGGCTGGTCAAAAGTGGAACTTTAGGGGACTCGATAGCAGTGACACTGAAACTATACCAAAATATATTGGTATGCGTTTCCTTAAGTAAAGAAGAGAATCATGAGCGACATGCACCTCTGGGATTTCCAGGCCACAATTAGAAAGGAGCAAAGCTATCATCTTGAGACTGAAGATCATTTTACCTTCCAGAACTATCTTGGTTAGTGGAAATGGGTAAGATACTGACCACTAGAATGAATGGATCTATGATATTAGGAAACTCCATTTTCCTAGAAACTTGTTCTTAAGTCCTTTTTCTAGTCATCAAAAACTAGACTTATGCTTTGGTGAGTGCTGTGAAGTGTGTAAACCTGGTGATTCACAGACCTGTACCCCTGGGGATAAAAATATATGTTTATAAAAAATTAAAAATTAAAAAAAAAAAAAAAACTAGACTTATGAGGCGCTTGGGTAGCTCAGTTGGTTAAGTGAGTACCTTTGGCTTGGGTCATGATCCTGGAGTCCTGGGATTGAGTCCTGCTCTGGGCTCCCTGCTCAGCAGGGAGTCTGCTTCTCCCTTTGACCTCCTCCCTTCTCATGCTCTCCCTCTCTTTCATTCTCTCTCTCAAATAAATAAATAAAATCTTAGAACAACAACAACAACAACAACAACAACAACAGCAAAAAACCAACAAAAAAACCCTAGACTTGCTTCTCACTGTAGGGACAGTGTCCCTAGCAAGTCCTAGCACAGGCACTGGAGATAGATGCATCATGGGCTGGGGGTAAACTTTCCTGTTCATCTATCTTTCCTTCTCCGGCTCTCCTCTGAACATAATTGCAAATTGGTATTCAGCAGAGCCCTAGCCATGGTTATTCCTAAGTAATGGGCTCTGTAGACTTGGTGATTCACAGGAGGTGTTTTCCAAAGTGTGGTCCTTGGAGCATCTGCATAGGAATCAGCTGAGTCATTGTCAAAAATTTAGACTTCTGGGTTCAGGAGCGGCTGGCATTGTCGGGTGTGGGTGTCTTGGCGTTTGAGTGAGTCGACGTGATTGCATTCAGTGTCCTTCACTCGCTAACAGGTCAGAATGCAGATTTTCGTGAAGACCCTGACCGGCAAGACCATCACCCTGGAGGTGGAGCCCAGTGACACCATCGAGAATGTGAAGGCCAAGATCCAAGACAAAGAGGGCATCCCCCCTGACCAGCAGAGGCTTATCTTTGCTGGCAAGCAGCTGTAAGATGGCCGCACTCTTTCTGATTACAACATCCAGAAAGAGTCCACCCTGCACTGGTCCTGCGCCCGAGGGGTGGCATGCAGATCTTCGTGAAGACCCTGACTGGCAAGACCATCACCCTGGAGGTGGAGCCTAGTGACACCATTGAAAATGTAAAGGCAAAGATCCAAGATAAGGAGGGCATCCCCCCGACCAGCAAAGGCTTATCTTTGCCGGCAAGCAGCTAGAAGATGGCCGCACTCTTTCTGATTACAACATCCAGAAAGAGTCAACTCTCCACCTGGTTCTCCGTCTGAGGGGTGGCTGTTAATTCTTCAGTTTTGAATTCATAGTGCCCAATGATGGCATTGCTCTGCACTATAGCCATTTTGCCCCAATTTAAGTTTAGAAATTACCAGTTTCAGTAATAACTGAGTCACTGGTTTTCTCAATAGCTGTTCAAAATGTTAATAAAAGTTTCATTGCATGGTAAAAAAAAAAAAAAAATTTAGACTTCTGGACCCCACCCAAAATTACTGGAAGTGATCCCAGCCATTGGTATAAAAGTATTGCCTCGCCAAGGGATTCTTATATTAAAATGTTTGGGAATCCCTAAACTAGACCAATGATGGAAGAGCCTAATAGATAAGGAAATTGCAGATTATAAAACCTCCTGAGATGATACATTTATTCCCCTCCCCGTGAAAGTGATGGATAATCCTCTAAAATTGCTAGAAAAAAAATGCCAAATTGATGAAAAGGGGCTATTACTGCAGAAGCTAAAGGCTCCCAACAAGGGCTATGACACCTAGGAAATTCGCAAATTCTAGTACAAGGTTTGTAGTCTCCTGGAGCTGCAACTTTCAGGTACAGGGAGTGACACATTGTTCCACAAGTAGTCTGTCCAGAATTTCAGTCTCCAAATTTGTCAAAAGCATTTTGACTTCTTCGGTAAAAGGAAAGAAAAGTGAATCACATAGCTGAGTAGCCTCCAACTGGGAACATTTTTTATGGATCTATTAGTTAACACTGTCTCCTTTATCCCAGCCTGGATACTAAACTTTATGTTCACCTGTTAGTAGTAAAGTATTCTAGATATCCTGCAATGATTTTGACTCATCTGCTTAACACTTCTAGATGTAAGAGCCAGAACAATCATGAGCATTTCTCCCTGCAGGGTCACTGATTTGTTTCCTACTGCTTAGAATGTAGGAAATTTTGTTTTGCCTTTATGTGACGTGGGAGCCTGGAAGCACTGCCAAGTCTCAACACTTAGCTACTGGGCACTTGCCATGTCCTCATACAACCATTTATTCCAGATGATTTTCCTTCTGCTTCCTTATTACTTCTGCCCCTTTAAATCTGATCATTTTTATTTTACCTCTTACACAGCCCAAGGTAATGAGTACCAGCAGGTTCCATGACTCATGCTGTGTGTTTCCCATGAAGGAATGGAGTATGATTGAGGTAACAAAAGGTGCTTTGTTTAACACAGTGGATAAAAATCAGCAACACTTCATAACATACTTGATGTCTCTTGTCAAGGGGAGGAAGTGAAAAACATGACTTGTGGCAGGGTCTTTGCAGAAATCTGTTCAGGTAGCAGAATGCTTTGCCTAGCTTAGTGCTGGTAATGAAGCAGCAGGGTCTAATTCAATTGTTGGAGTTACCTGATTATTAACATAATCATTAAGTTTTTGCCAGTCACTACAGTACTGAATTTATCAGCAATAGAAAGGATATAGTTCAAAACATAGAAATCAATGACCTTTCAGGAAAGGTAAAAACTTACCAAACTAGTCACCCAGCGAATGATTCATGTATATAATAAAGCTGATGCTTTAGTTTATAAATTCTTAGGGGGCTAGACGGCAATAGCAGAAGCATTCCTCTTACCACCACCAGGCATATCTTTCATACTCCACATCCACCATTGCTCGAGGCAAGGATTTCAACGAACTTCTCAGGCAGTTACTGGAGTGTTCTGATTACTGTATATTAGTCCGTGGCATCTCCAGAACCGCAACTCTCTCAGATTCCCAAAGCTTTCCCAGACATCTCAAACTAGAGGTTCTCTACTTTGGAACTTCTCAGACCCACCATTTTCTGCCTTCAGAATTAGTAAGTATAAACCCAAGCAGAGAGACACCAAGCACCATTGCCTACCAGAGCATTATAACACAGTTGTGAAAGCACATGCTTTTGAGTCAGATTTCATAGGTTCGAATCCTGGCTCTGCCACTTAGTATCTCTGTGATTTTGTCAGGTGATTTCAGCTTTCTTTGCTTTTGTTTCTTTACATAAATTGGGTATAATACTAGTGACTATCTTGGGCAGTTGTGAGGATTAAAAGTATTAATACATAAAAAGCACTCAGAATAGTGTCTGAAACAGTAAATTCTCAAAATTTTTAACCTGTCATTGTGACTATTATTATCTAAGCATATGCCTTGTGTCTTCATCATGGATAATTTGGTTATAAAGAGATATAAAGGTTTAAAAACTACCTTAAGCAAAGCAAACATATGAAAAATTTTTTCCCCAAAGTTAAAGTAATGATTTTCTGGAAACCAGAGAGGGAAGTGTAGCTAGTTTTCAGGGTGCTCCTCAGCCAGATTCAGAAAGTGCTCAGAATTTCCAAGGTAGACACTGTCTCTCACTTTCTTGGGAGTCAGATGACCCCTTGTCTTTGGTCTGGTCGTCTACGGGGAAAGTTTCAGAATCATGAGTCCTGCTTGTCTACTTAGTAATTATTGTAGGAATCTAATATATGAGAAAGAGCCTATAGAGGATATAGAGTCATTGATTATTTATTAGCCACTAATTTTAGAGTGAAGCATGTTAAGAAAATGCCAGTATGAATTGGCAGGCTTTAGTAAATGTGTCCATCTCTTCATACATAAAGTGCAAATCAAGGACAATGATGAGGTGCATTGTAAGATGCAACTTCAGGAAAACCTCAGAGCATAGATCCAGAGAGCTTATCTTAGGCTTACTAATTTTCCATAAATTTTGGGTAATTTTGCCATGTGGATGATGAGAAATTCAAACTTTTTGCATGTGAATTTATTCTTTCCTATTTCCCTTTTTTAATAGTACTGCTAGGACCCTTTATTTACTGTAGCACAGAACTACATGCTGGGTAAGAATTTTATTTTTGTATTATTGTAATATGTAATTTAGCACAACAGGTATCTATATTGGATAAGTGATTTTTGGATTCTACATGATTTTACAGGCCAAAAAAACAAAAAACAAAAAAACCCAAAACCCAAGACCAAAGTTCAAACAAAAAAACCCAATTCCATAAATAATAAAAACTGCCAGAATTTGAAAATATGGAGGATTAAATCCATGGGCATTTGTGATTTAAGGTTCAAAAATCTCAGATATTCTTTATAACCGTTTACAAAGCAACTGGTTTCCCTCAGCTAATGGTTAAACTGAGATATGTGTACCTGTGTATTACTATACACATTTTAATAGCATGTTAATGTAAGTATGCTTAGAATATTGAATTATTTCTAGCTATTATCAGCACTTAGAGTGGGGAAAAATGGAACCCAAATGCCACTTTTCCATCACATAATTGGTATTTCAAATATTCCTCATTGACCAATTCTCTCTTTAGGAGAATAGAGGATTGCACTTCCCAACCCCCTGAAATTCTATAAAGCCACAGACCCCTTTGGCCTATATAATGAGACTAAAAGCACTGCATGTCACCTTCTTGTAAGGCATATCATTTTCAGTGCTTGCCTATCTAGTCACCCAGGACTTCATTGTGTCTGCTAGGGAAGAGGCACTGTGAAATCCAAGTTGCCTGGAATGCTGAGCTTCAGAAGGAAAAAAGTTAATCTGGGATTCATAGTGGACTTGGTATGAATGAATAACATCTTCATTTTTATTGAGTTATAATTGACAAATAAAAATTGTATACTTTTGGGGCACCTGGGTGGCTCAGTGTGTTAAAGCCTCTGCCTTCGGCTCAGGTCATGATCCCAGGGTCCTAGGATCAAGCCCCGAGTCAGGCTCTCTGCTCCGCAGGGAGCCTGCTTCTTCCCCTCTCTCTCTCTCTCTCTGCCTGCCTCTCTGCCTACTTGTGATTTCTCTCTGTCAAATAAATAAAATCTTTTAAAAAAATTGTATACTTTTGGGTATCTGGGTGGCTCAGTGGGTTAAAGCCTCTGCCTTTGGCTCAGGTCATGATCCCAGGGTCCTGAGATTGAGCCCCGCATCGGGCTTTCTGCTCGGCAGGGAGCCTGCTTCCTCCTCTCTCTCTGCCTGCTTCTCTGCCTACTTGTGATCTCTGTCTGTCAAATGAATAAATAAAATCTTTTAAAAAAAAACGTATACTTTTAAGGTGTATGACTTGACGTTTTGAAGATATTCATATACATTGTGAAAAGTTTGCCACTGTCAAGCTAATTAACATAGATGACACCTCACAAAGTTAGCTTTTTCTTTTCTTTTGTGGTAAGACTACTTAGGATATGCCCTCTTACCAGACTTCCAGTACACAATATATTATGGTTAACCACAGTCATATTGCTGCACATTAGATATCCAGAACTTACTGGTCTTGCATAACTGAAACTTTGTGCCCCTTTGGATATAAATTGCAATTGGGGGGACGCCTGGGTGGCTCAATTGGTTAAGCTGCTGCCTTCCACTTGGGTCATGGTTCCAGTGTCCTGGGATTGAGTCCCGCATAGGGCTTCTTGCTCTGCAGGGAGCCTGCTTCTCTCTCCACCTCTGCCTGCCAATCTGCCGGTTTGTGTGCTCTCACTCTCTCTCTCTCTCTGACAAATAAATAAAAAAAATTAAAAAAAAATTGCAATTTGGGAGTTATTTGTTACTGCAGCATGACATTAGGGTAGATTCTGTCTGCTTTACATTTCAGAGCGAAACGGCATTTTGAACCCATAGAGACTGGAGGAAAATCTTGATAACTTCCTGGAGAAAAGGAAGAGAGAATAGGAAAGATGAAGGCTTTCATAGATAATTCTTATATATGCTTTTATGACTTGAGGAATAGTGTAGTACAACTTCTTCATTTCACCCAGGAATGACTTAGTGTCCCAGGAAGAGGACTGACTTGATGTAGTTCAAACATTTGTCAGTAGCAAAGTCTGTTAATGTTTTACATACTATTTTACAGGGAAATAATATAAGAAATAAGAGGAAAAGCACAGGCTAGAATGAAAACCCTGTAGCTGTGTGCAATTTTAATAAAATAAGATTTTGACAAAAGTTTTCAGTGGAAATGTGAGAATCTTGAAATCAGCTTTAAAGTCTATCTTGTCATTCTGCTTGAGAAAAGAAATGAAGCCCTATGCAGTATTGCTAGTGTATGGTGTCAGGCTGAGGTCACCCTACCACCAAGAGACATAGGGAGATTCAAGCACTCTGTCTTTTTTGTGGGACTCACATGTAAAAGAAAGATAAGAGATAAGGAGCAAGTAGTGATCAAAAACAAAGCAAAAAGCTCCTAACAGCAGAGATGGGGCAAAAATACAGGTCGTTTGACTGACAGTTAATTAGGGGCAGATGGTTAAAAGACGTGAATTCTAGTTCCAAGCTGAGAAAGTTGAGACAGGTTATTTTACTTCATTAAATTCACTTTTTGTACTGTGAGAATTGATTGAATTCTAAATTTATTTCTCACATTACTTTTTACCTTCTTTTTTCCACCAACCTTTAATGATTTATTTTTCCATATTAAAGTACTATCCTTAAGTAGTAATGTGAAAGTGTAAGGAATTGAGCAAAGAATTGTTGAGTAGAGCTAACATCTCTTATTCTCCAACAATACTCCCTTCATGCCAAGTACCAACACTTGCTGTTGCAGGAGCAAATACTTTTCCTTCCTGTCTTTGTCACTCCGACTTTTTTCTTGCCTTAGCAGCCCTCCATATTTCCCATCTCCTCTCCTATATGGAAACTGTGGCAAGGAAATTTCCCTCTGATCTGAGACTTTTCTGTTTGTTCTATCTCTTAGCTTTAACTGAAAATTGGTTTTCTCCAATGGCTTCCTTTTCTTGCATTCCTTACCAAATTCTTTGTTCTCTTGCTTTGACAATTCTTGAGACAAGTTGATGGAGTCAAAAAATTTTTTAAATTTATTTTTTATTTATTTTCAGCATAACAGTATTCATTATTTTTGCACCACACCCAGTGCTCCATGCAATCCGCGCCCTCTATAATACCCACCACCAGGTACCCCGACCTCCCACCTCCCGCCCCTTCAAAACCCTCAGATTGTTTTTCAGAGTCCATAGTCTCTCATGGTTCACCTCCCCTTCCAATTTCCCCCAACTCCCTTCTCCTCTCTATCTCCCCATGTCCTCCATGCTATTTGTTATGCTCCATAAATCCAATTTTTTTAACCTGTTTCATGCTGTAACTACTTCCAGACTATGGCTTTACTAAATAACTTGTTTACTTTTGAAGTTTATGCCATTTTCTTTAGCATCCTTTAGGTGACTGAAGACATTCACCACATTCCTCTATCTACATCCATGATGTTGCCCTATCTTTTGCAATGGTCATAGCATCTCGCTTACACATTTCCACTTTTTTTGTGATTGTCTTGACCTTTATATTCCTTCTATTTCATAACACATACCTAACAGAAAGGATGCTTAATAGATCTCATTTTCATTCAGTTTGGGATCTTTGGGATGCTTTTTTTTATTTATTTATTTATTGGTGACTATCATCTTTTTAAAGGGCCCTTTTTCTAATTCTTTATTCTTCTGACATACTTTTTACCTGCTTCATAAATGTGAATTCCTGAAACTTTCCCAGTTCTTATAGTTTGACAATTCTCTCTGAATCCACTTGCCTTCCCTAAAGCCTGAAACCTATGGTCAGACAATTCAGTGACATCTCATTAACATCTTAGAATTTTCTACCACCACTCCCAACCTTCTGTCTAGTTTAGTTTATAGATCCCTAACCCAGGATAACCCCATCAAACTTTCCCATCTCCTTCTGCTGAGCTGCCAGCAGTAGACAAAGGAAGTCACAAAACTAAAATAATTGGGTCCACTGCAATTTCATGCTAAGTAAACACAGTCAGGCCTTCCATGCTGCTCAGTAATCCTTGATCTATTTATTTATATGTGAGGGATGCAACAAAGCATCCCCCACAGTC
Organism: Mustela nigripes; assembly: GCF_022355385.1. NCBI lineage: Eukaryota > Metazoa > Chordata > Mammalia > Carnivora > Mustelidae > Mustela > Mustela nigripes. The sequence continues at coordinate 31,138,665 of NC_081574.1, read as the reverse complement.
ACTGGTCCACATTATTCCACATTATTAATTTCCTTAGGTTGCCACCCCTGCACATGTCACCTAAAGGTTCTAACTACAGTTATGATACTGGAAGAATTGAAAACTTCTGACTTGAGTTTCTTCACTCAGTACATATCAGAGTCCTTCCTGTTCTTCTCTCTATTATGGCATAAAACATTATCCCTCATTTTTGTCAACATTTTCTCTTATCCACTTGTCTTTAGAATCAGTTCTAGTGGAATAACCCTCTCTTTGAGCATCTCCCTGCCTACAATTTCCTTTCTTTTATTGTGTCTGGAAAAGTTAGAGTTTTCTTGATCACTCTCTACAATGCCAAAATTATTCTACTATAATATTTGGATCAAATTATGGTCTCTTTTGTTTCTGCCTGGCATTTGAGCTCTTGATCATTGATATTTGCATGTGCTTTGGATGCCCTCCCTGAATTTCTGGTAAGTCAAGGACAATATTTGAATATTAAATTGAGTCATAATGATATTTGGAGCTAATATTGACTGGAGTTTCTTAGTGTGACAGTCTTGGATACAGAGATTCATGGAACATTATAGCAAGCTTCTAGGGAAGATAAAGAAAACAGGAATAGACTGTATTAACAGCAAACTGAAGGGATGATCCCAAGGTGGGTTGCCAGTTATTCAAATCACAGTGCCTAAAATTTTGGAAAACACACATTGTGGATCTGTACCCCAAAAGCCCAAGATGATCGCTGGTATGGTAGCGAGAATTTTGGGTCAGCAAAAGAAAGTGGCCCTAGGAGGAGATGTGTGGAACCAATCAATAAATAGATATAGGACCAGGGTTAGTAAGAAGCTTGGTGATCAGTTTCCCATTTTAGAAGAGTTCCTTGGGATCAAGGTCCATGTATTTCTTAGATTTCTATTTTCATGTACTAGTGAGTTATCAATCAGTGTTTATCCCTATAGTCCCATGATTTAACAGAATTCAATGCACAGAGTAAGATTTAGTGACCTTTCACTGAAGTGCATTGAAATGTAATCAGATGACTCAGAGAACCAAATCTTAGGACTAGGCAAACTGTTTAGAGATGGGTAATGGGAAGCTACAGTCAGTGACCACATGTGTTCAAAGTTGACACCAAATTTAATGCAGAAAAAAATTTCAGGCTTACTGCTCTTTGATGGTGGGAAGGTATCTCTCGATATACTGCTGCTCATGGTCAGAGTTGGTTCATAATTCAGTCTGCAAGTGATCCTCTCAATGCATGATACTGAAAAAGTCTAGTGAAGGCGAGTTTCCAATTCTCATTCTCTTTTGGTAAGATTCTTTTCCTCCAAGGAAGACTAAGCTCTTTCATTCTTGGATATATCACCCACTCCATCATCAACGGAGCTAAACTCAGACTGTTTATATAAATAACTCATACTCTCTTTGTAACTTTTTGTTGTAACTTTTATATAAATCTCTACAATCTGTAGATGTACCTAGAAACACACAGATGTCAGAAAATGAAATTCCAGATGGCAAGAAAACGTTTAGGATTCGCTTTGTGAAGGGGATGATAAAAGCGTCTCATATAGGTCCTACTGAGTCGAGTGACTTCTAATATATAGCAGTAAAGGTCTGGTATCAAACAAAAGGAGTTTGCCATGAAATTACTTGATCAATATTGGTGAAAAGAAATGCTTCCTGCTTTATTGACCTAGCAAAATTTTCACCCAAACACAGTGCCATTTGAGCCCTGATGAGCAGTGTGTGAGGCTGGAGAGACAGATAAATGTCTTTCCTGGTCCCTAGATGGAACACCAGCTTTCTTCTTCCACAGACGCAACACTATATGGAGTATGAAAGTGGGGATTTTAGGAGGGCCAAAAAGAGAAATATGAAGCAGAGTAGGTACTTTGCTTAACATAGCTGAAGTTCTGGTGGTGATTTCTACTTTCTCAGGAAGGTATACAAATAGGCATGATTTTTGTTTGAAGTAGACATTTGGCCTTTAATGTATTTTTACCAGTTTTATTGAGGTATAATTGATGTTTGATAAACTCCTATATTTAAAGTGTCTACTTTGATACGTTTGACATCTATACACTTTCTAATCAAGATAATGAACATATCTATCACCCTCCAAAATTGTCTTATGCCTCTTTGTAACTCCTTTCTCTGTCTTCCTCCTCTGTACCTCTACCCCAACCTGACAACAACTGATACGATTTCTGTCACTAGAGTTCTATTTGCTTTTTCTAGAATTTTATATAAATGGAAACATACAGTATGAACCCTATTTAGCTTATTTAATCAGCATAACTATTTAAGATAAATTCATAGTGTTGTGTATATCAATAACATGCCTTGTCAACAAATATCCCATTGTATGGATATACTGTAAATTGTTTATTCATTCATATATAGATGAACATCTTGTTTCCAGTTTTTCTATTACAAATAAAGATGCTGTGGACATTCAGGTACATATCATTGTTTAGACATATATTTTCATTTATTTTGGGTAAATATCTAACGTTGATTATCTGTCTTGTATTTTATGCCTGTGATTAGCTTTTTAAGAAACTGTTAAGCATTTTCCAGAGTAGTTGAATCATTTTACATCCCCGCCAGTAGTGAATGTGAGTTCTAATTGTCCCACATTCTCACCAACAACAGATAAGATCGTTATTTTTAACTTCAGACATTCAGTGGGTATGTACTAATATCTAGTTGCAAGAAGAATTTGTCCTTTCCCAATGACTAATGGTTTGAACATCTTTTCTCATACTAATTTGCCATTCACAACTTTGTGGCCTATGTAAAAAATTTGGGTTGCTTATCTTCTTAACAGTGAGTTATAAATGTTCTGTAGACTGAAATACTCTAGACTCAAAGCCTTTCTCAGATAAATGTTTGCAAGTATTTTCTCAGTTTCTGGATTGTTACTTCACTATTATCAGAGTATCTCTTGAAGAGCAAGTTTTTCAAATTTTGAAGAAGTCTAAATTATTGATTTTTGCTTTTATAGTTCATAATTTTTATGCCCTATTTAAAAAATTATTGTCAATCCCAATGTCTCTAATATTTTCTCCTTTGTTTTCTTTTAGGAAATTCAGATTTTAAATTCTAAAATTAAAAGTTAAGCCAATGTTCAATTTTGATTCAATTTTTGTTTAAGCTGTGAGGTTAAGGTTCGTTTCCTGCATGTAGGTATCCAATTGTGGAAAGCTTTTCATATAAATTCTCTTGGTATCCTAATGAAAAAACAAAACAAAACAAAACAATTTACTATATGAGTGAGTTTACTTTTGGATATCTTATTCACCTTCATCATTCTCTAGTTTCCTATCTTGATGTCAATACTACACTGTCTCTATTACTAAAGTCTCGAAGTCTGATATAAACTCCCAACTTCTTATTTTTAAGAGATGTTTTCTATGGTCATTTCTACATTCTAAAGAATGCATACAAATGGACATCATTTTTCAAAAACAATTCTAAGAATGTATAAGAAGAAAATAACATGATATCCTCCAGAACAACTAGAATTGCGAGTTCAGAACACAAACATCTGGGAGTTCAGAAAACAAACATTTCCCTCATCATAAAATAGGGGTCCTACTATCAGAGGCCAACAGTCTGACTCTAAAGCAATATTTCACAAGGTTTGGCCTGTAATGTTCCATTAGCTGATTCAAAACTTCTTGTAATCATTCACTGTACATAAAGGGTATAGTAATGTATGTAATTTTACATATTTACATTAATTAATATACCAATAATCTTTCTCAAATTTATAAAGTGATTTACAATTACACAGAATTTACTTTTCATAAATTTCACCTGAACCTCACAACAGTTTTATAGGGGTCTTATAAGCATTATTAGTAGTATAGTTGTTACAACATCTATGTTATAAAACTCGCAGCATATACTGTTGCATACCCATTATGTGTGTGCTATGGTACATTATATACAACCATAAAGGTTATAATCCATTGCTTGCAAAAATAATAAGTTTATAAAATAGAAGTATTTACATGTATGTTATGAATATGTGTATTATATTCTATGTTTATATAAATTATTATAAATTATAAATTTAATGCTAAGTAGGATATAATTAACTAATATTGGAGATAGCTAGTATATCCAATAGGAATTAGAAAGGAGTGAAAGCATTAGTAAGACTGAATTACCCAGGAAGGGGTTCCCAGACTAACAGGGACTCAGGTTTGTTTTTCTCTTTAGAAAATTTTATTTATTCATTTGAGTGAGACAGTGGGAGAGAGAGAGAGAGAGAGAGGGAGAAAGAGAAAGAGAAAGAGCACAAACAGAGGGAAGGGCAGAGTGAGAGGGAGAAGCAGACTCCCTGCTAAGCAGGGAGCCAGATGAGGGGCTTGACCCCAGGACCCAGAAATGATGACCTGAGCCGAAGGCAGATACTTAACTGTTTGAGCCAGCCAGGTGCCCCGAGGACTCAGATTTAATTTAAAGGAAAAATAACATGCTGGGCATCAAAAAAGAGGAAGAGGATCTTTCAGGAAAATGCAATAGGATTAACATGGACATGGGGGTAAAAATGCACAAAACTTGTGTTGAGATAGTAAAAAGAATGTGCTCTCTATAGGAAAGGAATTGATTACAAAGATACCATAGATGGTGTTAGGATTGTAGGTTGAGATGGGTTGGTAAGAACCTTGAATGCTTTCTCATATAAAGACACAGCTGTTCTTAGTGCCTGTCTGGTGATGAGTCTTACATCCAAGTTTGTAGACCAGAATCCTTTCCTGGATTACAGACACATATGGGTGCCAATGCCTGGGGAATCCCACATATAACTAAAAAATAAACAGGGTGAAATCAGAATGCTATCTTTTCCACCCAAGCTTGTGCATCCTCACATATTGTCAATTTTATTAAAAACAATCTAAGCTGCCCAGAAGCTCATCAGAAACCAGGGAATCCCTCTAGTCTTCTTTTCATCTTTTTGTATGACTCAATTAGGTCTATTTTAATTTCCAGTATCTCTTCAACCTCTTTCCTCTTCATAATCATCAGCATTGCCTTTGCAAAGGCTTTTATCTTCTCTTTTCACAGCTATTGGGGTGACTTTCCTATTAGTTTCCTTGACTTGGTTCTTATTTAAACTATCACATAATTTCCTTAACAAAATTCTTCTTTAGTAGCTTCCCATCCATGAAATAATCTTTTATTATGGCCTATGCTCAACCTACATTTAAAAAAAATTTTTTTAGTTTCAATTATTGTAATTGCTGCCCTTCCTTTACGTACCCTGCACTGTTGACATCACAACAAATACATCCTTGGAGGTACCATTTCCTTTTATGCTATTGTGCATTCATTCCTGTTGTTCTTTCCATGGGCATGTGTTCCCCCTACTGTTCATTTTTTTGTGCCAAAGCTCAAACTGTATGCATCTGTGATGTTTTTGCTGGTGACCCTACATAAATTGGGTATTCTTTCTTCCATGCTCTACTACATTAGGTGCAGACTTTGATTGGTTTATCTGAATGCGCCCCAGAAAGACTGTGTGAGCCTCTTAGGAAAAGTTTCAAATGCTTTTCACTTTTTTTGTTGTTGTTGTTAATACTCATCATGATAAGTATAGTTACCATTTGTCACCACACAACATCATTACAATATTATTGACTCTATATTCCCTATACTGTACTTTTCATCTTTGTGACTGAAAGTTTGTACCTTTAATTACCCTTCTCTCTTTGCCCATCACCCCTCCACCTTCCCTCTGGTGACCACCAATTTGTTCTCTGGATTTAAGAGGCTGGATTCTGTTTGTTCATTTGTTTTGTTTTTCAGATTCCACATAAAAGTGAAGTCATATAGTATTTGTCCTTCTCGGTCGTCGTCGTCTTCTTCTTCTTCTTCTTCTTCTTCTTCTTCTTCTTCTTCTTCTCTCTCTCTCTCTCCCTCTTTTTTTTTTTTTTTTTTGTTTTTTTTGTTACTTAATACCTTCTAGGTCCATCTGTGTTGTCACAACTGGCAAGACCTCATTTTTCTTTATGGTGGAGGAAGATTCCAATGTATATATATCACATCTTTATTGATTCATCTATTGACGGGCACTTGAGTTGCTTCCATATCTTAACTATTGCAAATAATGCTGCAATAAACACAGGGATGCATGTATCTTTTTGAATTAGTGTTTATGGGTTTTTGTTTGTTTGTTTGTTTGTTTGTTTTTGCTGAATACCCAGTAGTAGAATTACTGGATTATGTGGTATTTCTATTTTTAATTTTTTTGAAGAACCTGTAGTGTTTTCCACAGTGGTTGTACCAATTTATATTCCCAACAGTACAAGAGCATTCCCTTTCTCTACATCTGTAACAACACTTGTTATTTCTTGTCTTTTTGATACCAGACATTCTGACAGGTGTAAAATGATATCTCACTGTGGTTTTGATTTGCATTTCCCTGATGATTAGTGATGCTAAGCATCTTTTCATATGTCTGTTGGCCATCTGTATGTCTTCTTTGGAAAGATGTCTATTTAGGTCCTTTGCCCATTTTTTAAATTAGGTTATTTTTGGTGTTGAGTGGCATGAGTTCTTTATATATATATTAAAAATATATTGTCTATGTTTCTATATTATTTTAACTCATTATTGGATATTTCATTTGCAAATATTTTCTTCCTCACTAAGTTGCCTTTGTTTTATTGATGGTTTCCTTTTCTGTGCACAGGCTTTTTATTTCAGCATAGTTCCAATAGTTTATTTTTGCTTTTGCTGCCCTTTCCAGACATATTCATAAATATGTTGCTAAGGGCGATGTCTAAGCGGTTGCTGTCTATGTTTTCCGTTAGGAATTTTATGTTTTCAGGTCTCATATTTAGGTCTTTTGTTTTTCATATTTAGGTCTTTAATCCATTTTGAGTTTATTTTTGTATATGGTGGTAGAAAGTGGTCTAGTTTCAATCTTTTGCATATTGTTGTCTAGTTTTCCCAGCATCATTTGTTGAAAAGACTATTTTCCCCCCAATGCATATATTTTTTTTTTACCAAAGTATAACTAATGCACAATGTTATATTAGTTTCAGGTGTACAACATACTGTTCCAACAATTCTATACTTTACTCAACATTCATCACAATAAGAGTAGCCATAATCTATCACCATACAACATAATTACAATATTATTGACTATATTCTCTATGCTATACTTTTCATCTTTGTTGACTTATTTATGCTATAACTGGAAGTTTGTACCTCTTTATCCCCTTCATCGATTTCACCCATACACCCCCACCTCCCCTCTGGCAACAATTAGTTCTCTGTATTTAAGTCTGCTTTGTTTGTTTGTTTGTTCCTTTTTTCCCTTTTTTTAGATTTCCCATATAAGTGAATGATATGGTGTTTGGGTATTTACCTTCCTCTGACTTATTTCACTTAACATAATACATTCTAATTTTTTTCTTTTTTAAAGATATAATTTATTTATTTCAGAGAGAAAGAGGAAGAGCGCGTGTGAGTGCCTGAGTTGGGGGAAGTGCAGAGGTAAAGGGAAAAGGAGAGGCAAGCTCCCTGATGAGCAGGGAGCCCCAGCAGGGCTTGATCCCAGGACACTGGGATCATGACCTGAGCTGAAAGAAGACACTTAACTTCCTAAGCCACCTAGGTGTCGCCCACCTTCTAATTTCTTTACATGATAACTGGCTTAGAGGGGGTATTAAGTATGTTTATTTTTAAATGATTGAAATGAATAAATAATACAAAGACTTAAAAATATAAACTTGGTAAATTAGAACAGAATGGATAGGGGTGGTGACTGATGCTGGATAGTCTGATATCTGAGAAGCTTTAGAATAAGATTATGGTGGTGAGTACCTGCCCTTTGCACTTTGGACTTAATCTGGATATCAATGTTTATCTTTCCCTACTACATCTCCCATTTATGAGTTATTTCTACCTCATTTACCCAATCACCCACACCGATTTTTTCAGTCTATTATGAGTCTGAATCAGAGAACTGGGTGGCTGAAAGTCTCAGGGCTGAAATTGCTAGTAGGAAGATAAACCAGGACAGAAAATTCAAGCGCCTGGTTTTCAAATAATAATTATAATTTTTGAAGGCTTACATCTGCTTCAGTGGTAAAAAAAAAGACTTAGGAAACGTATGAGAGGCCTTTTTTGGCCCCCAAAATAAAGGTGATGATGCAGATAAGCAACACAATAAACTGCTTGAAGAACTCTATTAGTATATTTTTGGGAAAAGTAATTGACCATTGGCAGGACTGACATTTTAATCACATTTTCTCTTCCATTCACTTCCATTCTTTAAATCCAGCTTGCTGCTCATTGAATTGGAACACTGTCCTGTCTAACCTTTTTACTTTACTGAGGTTCACCTGGTGATTAAATATTTTCAATGCCTTTAACTTTCTATAAAATGTATAATTAAATGATGCTTAGCACTTGACACAATTAACATTTTCTTCACTTTAAAGAATGAAGATAGTCAAGGTACTAAATATAGTTGTGGTCACAGAACAGAATAACAAAAGCAAGAGCAAGAGCAAGGGTTCGAAAGAGGTGATGTTAGTGCTGGGGGGAGGGACAAGTCAAATAAAGTTTTTATGGCAACTGCCTTCTTTTTTTCTTGTTGGTGTTTGTATAAGCCAGATTTTCACAGACTTGCCATTTTATACCAAAGCAACTAGAATATATGTACTATACCACCAAAAATATCTCCAGTGAGTGGTTTTTTTGGGGAGGGGTTGAGGGGATGGCAGCAGTGAAAGTCAACATGAAGAACAGTGAAACATGGACAGTAACATTTGGTGAATGCTGATGAGAAACATATGTCACACAGTAAAGCAAAGGGAAAGTCACAATAAGTACCTCTGGGATATTGGAAATTCCAGCTGTGACAGAGAGCTTTCTCAATTCCCAGGTTCACCACCCACTATAAAATATGTTTTCACAACTAACCAATCCATCAATCCTAACTACTCACTGTGCTGGATGTTATGTAGAATCAACCATAAATCAAGCATAAAATCAAGCATAAAAAATAGTACGTACCTACTAAGAGCTTAAGGTTTTTCTAGGAAGGCAAGACATGATGGCATTTTCTCTAAAGAGGAAGTCGAAGTATCCTGCTGCTTTTTTGTGTGTCTGTGTGGTTCATGGAGTATTCTGGAAAAGAAGCAGAATAGAAGAGTTCACTGAAAATTGGAAGGAAGTTGGTTCAGAAGCTTGGATGCCTGAACTTTAAAAAAAATAATAGAAGCTCCAGAGAAACCTTTGACACTCAAGGGGCATGAAAGAGGGAAGAAGTGGCCATTCTGTTCTCCCCATGGAGTTTTTCTATGAAGCCATTACCTAATAATGATTATAATGTTATTAATAACAATAATGAAATGCTTACAACCTAATTAACTGCTACTATTGAATAAGGTTACACATTAAAAATTTTTCAGGTTGCAACTGTCTCGAATCTCTATTTGCTAATAGGGCAGAATTGTCCATGCAATTAAGGATGCTTACTCTGCTCCAGTGTATCATGGCAAAACAGTGTAGGACATAGTAAGTCTGCTAGAGGGCTGCTTCATTGCTGCTGCTTATGCTCTTAGCAATCAGAGAAGTATGGGTCCAACCAGTTTAAAGCTATCTTGTTCACTGATACAATGATTTTTTTTTTTTTTTTTCTGTTCCAAACACTCATAGAAGCCTTGGTGGTTTTCCGTAAGAGACATCCATTTGTCCATTGATATTCTTTAGCTTTCCTTCTTGTCCAAAGCTCATCAACTGAATGTAACTGGACTTCCTCGGCCTACATAAAAAAAATCTGATCACAGTCTTTTTCCCTGGGTCACTGGGTACCCAGGAGTCTTACATTTGTATTGTAATAGGATTGCACTCAAGTGATTCTTCCTTGAACAAAATATAGTCCAAGGTAACACATGATCTCTATGTGGACAACTTTCAATGACAACTTGTCTTAAAAATAGAAATATAATATTCAAACACTGGATTCCTTAGCTACAATTTATTGAATTCCCACTATATACTGACTTTGAATTGGACCATAATATCTCTTTTAATGTATGATTCCAGTCTGTAGACACAGTGCTCAAGTAACTTTCCAAATAGAACTATAATTTCCCATTATAGTCTTTCTGATTTTAAGCAGTATGTTCTTTCCTCCACATCAGAATGCTTCAAGCTGATAGTACACTAAAAACAATTGGAATTTCTTTTCTTTCTTAAGATTAAAAAAAATTATTTTATTTTTCAGTGTTCCAAGATTCATTGTTTATGCATCACCCCCAGTGTTCGATGCAATATGCACCCTCCTTAATACCCACCACCTGGTCTTCCCAACCACCCACACCCCTCCCTTCCCAAACCCTCAATTTGCTTCTCAGAGCCCACAGTCTCTCATGGTTCATCTCCCTCTCCGATTTCTCCCGACTCACTTCTCCTCTTCATCTCTCAATGTCCTCCGTGTTATTCTTTATGCTCCACAAGTGAAACCATATGATAACTGACTCTCTCTGCTTGACTTATTTCACTCAGCATAATCTCTTCCAGTCCCAACCATGTTGATACAAATGTTGGGTGTTCAGCCTTTCTGATGGAGGCATAATACTCCATAGTGTACATGGACCACATCTTCTTTATCCATTTGTCCGTTGAAGGGCATCTTGGTTCTTTCCACAGATTGGCAACTGTGGCCATTGCAGGATAAGCATTTTTTCTCTAAGCATTTTTTTCTCTGAGCATTTTTCTTCTCTAAGAAGGCACAGGACCTTGCAGGGAGTCTTTGAAAGAGTAAGGTGTTGGCTTTATAATGGAACTAACCTCAGTTTTGTGAACTAGTCTCCCAGGAAGGTACACCTCCTCTTTCTCTGAGACACATTTGAGGAAGAAACTTATTTAGTTCTGAGACAAGAATAAACAGACTAAATTGAGGCAAAAGAAAAGAGATCAGTTATAATTTGGTACGAGTCCTAGACATATGCCTTGAGGAAGAAATAAGTCATTTAAGTAGAAAGGGGTCACTTCCCCTGCAAAGGGGCTTGGATTCCCAGGTCTGACTGAATCTTTGAAAACGGACTCCACTTACTTACTAAAACTTCACTTTAGAAGTGAAAACAAACAAAGCTTGCCTGTCCTTTCTTAATTCTGGTTCTTTAATCAGAACTGGGCCTTGCTTGGGCTGTGCTCAAAAAAGGGATTTCACTGGCCCACTTTACCAACAGGAGTCAACACTCCTAATCAGCATTTCACTTAATCTGGCTCATTAAACATTCAAGGCAATCAGAAGGTTAAATTACACAGAACAAACACCAGTAACTGGTGTATGTGTAAGAGAAGGAGGAGGTGTCCCTGGAGGGCAGAGAGTGGCAGGGCTGGTAATTTTGTGAATTGTATCATTAATAAAATATATTTTATTCTATTTGATGCTGACTTTAGGAAGGTTCCTGTGTGATGATTACATTTTTAAGCAGGCAATTTTTTTTATGGATTTACCCAAGGCTAAAGGGAAATCTAATACAAAATTCAGAAAGACTTTGCTGAAATGCCCATTAAAATTTTATTTGTGTCCTTTTAGGAGTTTTTAAGAGCCATAAATTCAAAACTCCCTATGACAAAAAAAATGTAACTTTAACAATTGCATAACTCATGATGGGGAGCCTATCAAAGTGTGATGGTTCTATAATTTTAATTCAAAAACACTTTAGAAGCTTTCATTTTCCTGATTAATGATATTTAAAGGAAGTTTATGTTTAATGGCAATTAGATTTTTTCAAGTTAATTGAAAGACAAATTTACTTATATCATCTTTTTATATATTACAAAGCTAGAAGAGTGCTTTGTCATTAGTTAATTATGAAGTCTTTAACCTGCATAATTATAGCTTTATGGACATCAATTCCTTCTATTTTTATGAATGATGCAGAAAACTGTATGCTCTACAACGTTCGAGAGTAGATAAATTTGGCAACATTCAGAGAAAGTATTGCTTCTATCTCCTAGCATGCAATAGATCATAAGGATTAACTGAAAGAAAAAGGATAGAAATTGGACAGCTTCCCTGTGTTTCTAGAATCAAACCTCCATAAGCAAAGTTACTATTTAAATTTCATCAGTCATCAAACAGCCACACATTGGGTTTATTTCTTAAGCCAACATTTAATGAGCTCCTTCCTGCTCTGAACCCTATATACAAAGTTGACTAAGATAGGATCTGATCTCTCACTGGCAGAGTGTAATTTATGGGAGAAATAAATATTTGTTTACAAATATCCCATTCAAAGCAACCCAAAGGCAAAACTCAGGAAGAATCCCTGGTAGAAAAGCAGACCTATGTCAGATGTTAGTGTGGTGGCAGAGAGTATGGGTTCTAGAATCAGAACACCTGGGTTCAAATATTAACCTTATCATCAACTTGTTTGGTAATCATTGTCTCTTGCTTTAGTTTCCTTGCCTGAAAATTTGGGAAAAAACAATTTTACCTAAGTGGATGGCTGTGATGATTAAGTGAGATACTATGAGTATAGCTCTTAATCTAGAGGTTAATCTAGACATATTATAAATTCCCAACATAAAGGTTACTTTAATTATTCAACACTTAAAATTATTTCATTATTCACACTTCAGATCTCTATCTTCCACTGGTTAGAAAAATTAATATTTGGCCATAAATATATATTTATTTTAATTGTGTGATTAGAATAAACAAACATATATCCATAAATGGAACCAAGAGAGGTGAAGACAAAAAATAAATAGATAAATAGTTACATGTAGCAAAGTAGGAGTGGTTTAGTTCCAAAATAAAAAATAAAGAAGGAAGTTAGAGAGGTTGAAAGGTTTCAGTTATAAATAAGATGATCATGGAAGACCTTATTGATAATACATTTAAGTAAAAATCTGAAGGAGGAAAAAAAACAATGCACACAACTATCTGAGAAAGACATTCCAGGAAATAGGAACATTTTATCAAAAAGTCCTAATTGTGTATAAAATGTGGGACACACACACACACACACCAAGAGAGCCAGTGTTGCTAGAATAGAATAAGTAAACAGAGGTGGTAGGAGATGACATTTGAGAAGTAATGGATGAGGCTGATTGTGTAGGACCATCCAGGCTCTTGAAAGATTTCTGACCTTTACTTTAAATTGGGTGGAAAGCCATCAGAGGGTTCAGAGCCAAGAAGTAAGAGGATCTAGCCTTGGTTGCATGCTGAGCTCTGGCAAAGAGAAAAAATGAAGACAAGTAATAAAAATATGTCGATAATTAAGGAAAGAGCAAATGATGCTTTGGCAAGGGGCTTATGTAGGGATTGTGATAATGGAGGATTCTGAATATATATTGTGGTGGAGACAGGAAGTTTTATTAACCAATTTCCTGATAGATTTTCCTAAGCTATCTCAAGTAGTGCACACTTGTCACTAACTAATGTAGAATGTGGGTGGAGTATATTTAGAGGAGAAGGTTATACACTCAATCTGAAATGTCCTTTTACTAATGGGTGTGCTGAGTGTAATAGCTGGCAGTTGGAATTACAAGTCTGGAATTCGTAGGAGAAGATCAGGCTGCCCAAAAATTTGGGAGACATCAGTATACAGATGCTATTTAAAGCTAGGCTCGTGGGTAAGATCACAAAATGAGAAGAGTAAATACAAAAGGGTAGAAGTCCAAAGAGTGGGTCCTAGATAACCTAGGAGGCAAGGAAAACCAGATGAAGAAACTGAGAAGCATCCCTCAGTGAAGGGGAAGAAAAAAACAGTATGATATCCTTCAGGTCAAGTAGAGGAAATATTTCCAAGAGGAAGGAGTGATTGATTATGCAAAGTATTAGTGTTACATCAAGAAAGATAACTAAGAATTATTCATCAGACCTACCATCATGAAGGGCTTATATGAATTTGATAAGAATGATTTCTGTAAAGTGTTACTGGTGAAAGCGCTATTGGCATGAACCCAGGGGAAATGGGAATATTTTATCAAATATTTTATCAAATAATTGACTGCAATGAGGATGTCTCTTTGCTCTTGAAACAAGTTTTCTTGTAAAGGGGAAGAGAGAAATGATTGCTGAAAGGGATATTGAGTTAAGGGAATGACAGCATGTGTGACCAGGAGTGGGAATGATGCATTAAAACAGGAAAATATGAATTACGATTTCTGCTTCCATAGGTAAGAAGGTTGGTAGTTGCCATTTCATCCTAATGACAAGTGTAACTCTGAACAGACTGAAAAATCAGCAACTCCTCTAGGACCTACAAAAGAGGAGGACACCAGATAAGCCATTGAACCCAATATTGGAGATACAGGGAAATACAGAGAATAACAACTCACTAGAGCAGAGACTCATGCAGGAAAAACACTGCAGGAATCAGTGCCAGGGTAGAGAAACCTCAACATGTAATTGAATAACTAGAGACTTAGTATGGACAATTAAAACTCTAGCAGGGACCTAGTCATAGGGAGGACCCCCAAATACAGTGAAATTTACCTACAGGAATTCAACCAGATTCGCACAGTAAATAATAAAGAAACATCCCTTCAAGCATCTGTCCAGGAGGAGAAAAGGAAGCATTTTGAAATAACAGGAGCACTCTTCTTAACAAAGTCGGCCCTCAAGGGAAACTAATTAACCAGAATCTAATCTGCTGGTATTTGATCAGAGCCTAATTGACCTGGGGGAAGGGAAATACCCAACTCCAGCCCATTCTAGCCATCCTCTCCTACCTGAGGGGAGAGACAATAAACTGAGAAACACTCGTAAAGTTCATAGTCCAGAGTCACAGCCTCACTAAAAGACTGAGACCTATCATAGAACTATATAAAGCTTGCGCTCTCCTCACACCTCCCCACCACATTACTAAAGTCCTACTTACAGCAGTTTCTTTTGCCCAGAACATCATGCATGGCTATCAAAAAAAAAAAAAAATTATGACATACCCAAATGCAAAAAAAAAAAAAAAAAAAAAAAAGCCCCTGAACAAAACCCAATAAAACCAAAATCCCACAAGTTGAAGAGACAGAACAATCCTGAAAACCAGACACGGCAAGGATGTTGGAAGTATGAGATGAGGAATTTGAAACAAGTATGCTAAAGACTAGAATGGATAAAGTAGACAATATGCAAGAACGGAGGGGCAATGTGTACCGAGATATGGAAATTATAAGAACCAAAAAGAAATTCTAGAGATGAAAAAAATACAATAACAGAAATAAAGAATGTCTTTGAAAGGCTTAGAAGCAGAGCAGAGAATCTCTTAGCTTGAAGATATCTCAATAGAAACTTCAAAAACTGAAATGCAGAAAGACAAAAGACTAAAAAACAAACAAATAAACAAACAAACAAACCCAGAACAGAATGTCCAAGGACTGTGGGACAACTCCATAAGGTGGAACATACACAGTGGGAGCATCAGAAGGAGAAAAAAGAGAAAAGGGAACAGAAGAAATGTTTGAAATAATGACTGAGAAGTATCCCAAATTAATGTCAGACACCAAACCAGAGATCCAGGAAGCTTAGAGAACACAGAGCAGGATAAATGCTAAAGGCAAAAAAGCAAAACAAAACAAAACACTACCACCACCACCAACAACAATAAATTCTACACCTAAATCTATAATTTTCAAATTACAAAAAAAACAAAGCTGAAGATAAAAGTTCTGAAAGAGGTTAGAGGGAAGAAAAAACACCTTTCCCATAGAGGAACAAAGATAAATACATCTTTCTCCTCAGAAACTATGCAAGCAAGAAGAGAGTAAAATAGTAAAATAGTAAAAGTATTGAGAGGAAAAAAAACCCACCAACCTAGAATTCTGTATCCTACAAAATTATCCTTTAAGAGTGAAGAAGATTATCTCAGACAAAAAATGAGGGAATTTGTTGTCAGCAGACTTGCCTTACAAGAAATGTTAAAACTACTTTATTTATTTATGTAAAATATGTAAGACTTGGATCAACACAAAGAATGGAAGGGCATCAAGGAAGGATTAAGGGTAATAGAAAAAACTTATTTTTCTTATCATTAATTGATCTAATAGTTAAGATTTTGTTCAAAATAATAACAGTAACAATACACTCTGGGTGTGCTTATGTATTCGTCATATCTATATGCTTATATATATATCTATATATAAATGAAATGAATGGCAACAATGATACAAGAGGAAGAAAAAAGAGTTAGGATTGTTTTGGTGTTGTAGAGTACTCAGAGTACCTGTGAAGTGGTATTTTTTATTTTATTTTATTTTATGTTTTTACTTTTAATTTAAATTCCAGTAAACATATAGTGTTATACTAATTTCAGGTGTACAATATATTGATTCAATGATTTCATATATCATCCAATACCCATCAAGACAAATCCCCATCACCTATTTCACTATTTTACTCATCCCCCTAACCCTCCCTCTGTGGTAACAACCATCAGTTTGTTCTCTATAGTTGAGAGTCTACTACTTGGTTTGCCCCTCCCCTTTTTTCTGTTTTGCCCTTCTGTTTTGTTTCTTATTTCCACATATGGATGAGATCATACAGCATTTGTCTTTCTTTGACTGACTTATTTTGCCTAGCATAATACTCACGAGCTCTATCCATGTTGTTGCAAATGGCAACATTTCATTCTTTTTTATTGCTGAATAATATTCCATTGTCTATATATACCACTTCTTCTTTATCCATTTATCTGGTGGAATATTATTTGAAATTGTGTTTGAACTATTTGTAATGTATATTGTAAACTCTAAGGCAACTACTAAAAAAAGTTAAAAAAATAAGCATAACTGATATGCTAAGAAAAGAGAGAAAATGGAAACATAAAATGTTCAATTAAAATCACAGAAGGCAGAAAAAGAGTAGGAGATGGAAACAAAGAACGGGGCAACAAACAGAAAACAGTAACAACTGCAGCAGATATTAATCCAACAATATTAGTAATCAGTGTGAACATTAACAGTCTAAATACACCTATTAAAAGACAGAGGTTATCATATAACAGGTTCAATTTTTCAACAATCCTTAATGTGTATGCACCTAACAATAGAGCATCAAACTACATGTGGAAAAAAAAAACAGATAAAATTGCAAAGAGAAATAGATAAATTCACTACTATAACTGGATGTGTTGACATTGCTCTATCAGAAATGGACAAATCCAGCAGGCACATAATCAATTAGGACATAGCTGAACTCAACAATCCCAGTTATCCACTGGATATGACATTTACACACTACTTTATCCAACAATGCACATCTTTTCCAATTCATATGGAACATTCACCAATGTAGATGATATTGAAGGTCATAAAACGTGCCTTTCAGGGAAAAGAAATCATACAATATCTGTTCTCAAGTCATAATGAAATTAAACTAGAAATCCAACACAGAAAGATAACTGAAAAATCCCCCAAGTATGCGGAGATTAAAAAGAAATCAGAGAAATTTAAAAAATATTTTGAACTAAAGGAAATTGAAAGCACAACTTACCAAAACTTGTGCAATGTAGTGAAAACATTGCTTAGTTGGAAATACGTAGCACTGAATGCATATATTAGAAAAAGGATCTAAAATCAACCATTCAAGCTTCCACATTAGGAAAATAGAAAAAGAGAATCAAATTAAATCCAGAGCAAGCAGAAGGAAATAAATAATAAGAATTAATGCTAAAATAAATTAAATTAAAAATAGGAAATCAATAGCAAAAATCAATGAAACTAAAAGCTAGCCCTTGAAAAGATCAATAAAATCCCTAAGCCACTAGCCAGACTGACAAAGAAAGATAGAGGGCATAAACTACTAATATCAGAAATGAAAGAGGGAACATCAGTACACATTCCATGGAAATTAAGAGAAAAATGAAGGAATACTATAGACAACTTTATGTCCATAAATTTAATAACTTAAATAAAATGAAGATTTTTTGAAAAACACGATTTGTAAAAACTCACACTATAATTACTAGACAATTTAATTAGGCCCCTATCTGTTAAAGAATTTGAATCAACAATTAATAACCTCCCCAAAGGCAAAACACTAGGCTCAGAAGGATTTACTAGTGAATTCTACCAAATATTTAAGGACACAATTATGTCAATAATCTATAATCTCCTTCAGAGCACAGAAAAAGGGGGGAATACTTCCTAACTCATCCTATGAGGCCACCATTATTCTACTACAGAGAAAACTATAAACCAATATCTTTGATGAATACAGATATAAAAAGCCTCAACAAAATATTATTGAAATATTAAATCCAACATTACGGAAAAAGCATCATACAACATGACTAAATTTTTCTCATGACCAGCTTTATCTCAAGTATGCAAGGCTGGTTCAACATTCAAAAAACCATGTTCTCCATCACATCAACAGGCTATAGAAGAAAACTCACATGATTATATCAATAGATGTGGAAAAACATTTGAAAAAAATTCAACACCCATTCAGAATAAAACCTCTCTGCAATCTAACAACAGAAGGGAACTTTCTTAACTAGATAAAGAATGTCTACAAAAATCCTATAGCAAACATCATGGTTAATGGTGAGAAACTCACAGCTTTACACTAACATCAGGCATAAGATAAGGATATCCCTTCTCACCACTCTTTTTCAACATGTTATTAGAAGTTCTTGCCAATGGAAATAAAAGAAAATAAAAAGGATACAAATCTGAAGAGAATAAGTAAAAAAAAAAATCCTTGTTTACAAATGACATAAGCATTTATTTAGAAAACCTGAAAGAATTGAGAAACAAAAACCCCAAAAACCTGGAACTGATAAACAATTATAGCCACATGACTAAAAAACCAATATACAAAAGTCAATTGCTTTCCTATATACCAGCAATTAACAAGTTAATGCTGAAATTGAGGTACTTGAGTGAGTTGGTCAGTTAAGCATCTGACTCTTGGGTTTGGCTCAGGTCATAATGTCAGGGTTGTGAGATTGAGCCCTACTTCTGGTTCCATACACATGAGGGAGTCTCCTTGAAAATTCCCTCCTTCTGCCCCAACCCTGACTCTCCCTCTCTTAAATAAATAAATAAATCTTAAAAAAAAACCCCATAATACCATTTATATTAGCATCCCAAAATTAAATTCTTCTGTATAAATCTAACAAAATATGTGCAAGTTCTGTATGAGGAGAACTACAACACTATGGTGAATGAAATCAAAGAATAGCTTAATAAATGGAGAGATATGCCATGTTTATGAGTGGGGATACCCTAATTGTAAGGATGTCTCTACTTCCTACCTTGATCCATATATTCAATACATTCTAACCAAATTTCATCAAGTTACTTGTAGATATTGACAAGCTTATTCTAAACTGTATTATGGAGTGGCAAAAGACCCAGGATAGCCCACACAATATTGAAGGAGAGGAAGAAAGTTGGAAGATCTCTGAAAATGGAGCAAAGGTGCTACAATGGAGCAAAGAGACTTTTGAACAAATGGGTCTGGAACAACTGGACATCTACAAGCAAAACAAAAACAAAATAAAAACAAAAGTAAACTCATACCTAACACTCCTTACAAAATTAACTCAAAATGGATCATAGATCTACATGTGAAAGGCAAAGCTATAAAACTCATGGAAGATAACAGGTGAAAACCTAGATGACCCTGGGTATAGCAATGGTTTTTTAGATATAACAAAAAAGGCACAATTCATGAAAGAAAGAATTGATGAGCAGGACTTCATTAAAATTAAAAGCTTCTGCTCTGTGAAAGTGTCAAGAGAATGAGAAGATGAGCCATAGACTGGGCAACAATATTTGTGTAACACCCATCTGATAAAAGATTGGCATACAAACTATATGAAGAATTCTTAAAACTCCACAATAAGAAAGCAAAAAAAAAAAAAAAATTGATTAAAACTTGGGCCAAAGTCCTTAACAATTACCTCATCAAAGAAAATATACAGATGCTAAATAAGCATATAAAACAAGCTCCATATCACATGTCGTCAGGAAATGCAAATTAAAACAATAAGATACCATTACACACCTATTAGAATGGTCAAAATCTGGAACATTGAGAACACCAAACGTTTGTGAAGATGTGTAGCAACAGGAACTACCATATATTGCTGCTGGAAGGCACAATGGTACAACCACTTTGGAAGACAGTTGGACACTTTCTTATGAAACTAATTGTTCACCTGCTATATGACCCAGCAGTCACACTCCTTGGGATTTATCCAAAGATGTTGAAAACTTGGGTCCACACAAAAAGCTACACATGGATGTCTATAGAAGCTTTATTAATAATTTCCAAAACTTGAAAGCAACCAAGATGTCCTTCAATAGGTGAATGGATAGGGACACCTAGGTGGCTCAGTTGTTTAAGTGTCTGCCTTTGGCTCAGGTCATGATCCCAGGGTCATGGGACTGAGTCCTGCATCAGGCTCCTTGCTCAGCGTGGAGCCTGTTTCTCCCTCTGCCTGCTACTCCCCATCCCTGACTTGTGCTCTCTCTCCTCTCTCTATGACAAATAAATGAAAATCTTAAAAAAAAAAATAGGTGAATGGATAAATACATTGTGGTACATCCAGACAATGAAATATTATTCAGTGCCCAACAAAATGAGTTATCAAGCCATGAAAAAACATGGAGGAAACTTAAATGCATATTATAAGTGAAAGAAGCCAAATTTTAAAAGGTTATATATTATTTAATTTAAACCATATGGCATTCTGTAAATGGGGAAACTACTGAAATAAAGGGTCATTGGTAAATAGATGATTGGTTGCCAGGGATTGAGGGGAGGGAGGGATGAAGAGGAGGAGTTCAGAGGATTTCTAGAGCAGTGAAAATACTCTGTGTGATATCACTGTGGCTGCTTAATATATACATTCATTGAAACCACAGAATGTTCAGGCACCAAGAGTAAATTGTAATGCCAACTATGGACTCTTGGTGATGATAATTTGTCAATGTAGTTTCATTGGTTACAACAAGAGCACCACTCTGGTGAGTGATACTGACAACGTGGGAGGCTGTGCATCTGCTGGGGCAGGGGGTAAATCTGTGCCTTCGCATTAATTTTTTTGTGAAACTCAAACTGCTCCAAAAAGAAGTTCCTATAAAAAATAAAAGAAGGAGAGGTTAAAAAGAAAGAAATTGAAAAAATATACAATATTACCAATAAACATAAGGCAGCTGGAGTGGCTATACTGATATCAAGTAGGCAGATGTCAAAGGGTATTACAGGAGGGTATTACAGAATTAAAGGGTATTACAGAAGAAGGGAATTTCATAATGATCAATATGTCATTTTTTCAGCCATATACATACATACTAATCATAAGTATGTATATTGCTAATAGTAGTTTTAAAATACACGATGTGACTATTGAATGAACTGAAAGGAATAATATTAAAATTTATACATTCAGTTGGAAATTTTAACACCCCTCTCTAAGTAATTGATAGAACACCCAGACAAAGAATTAGTATGCCCATAAATGCTCTGAACAAAACTATACACATCCTTGAACTAATTATAATTTATAGAACTCTATACTAGAATACGTATTCTACTCAAGTGTACTTTGTACACTCACCAAGATAGACCATACTCTGGGCAGTAAAAAGTTTTGATATGGCAAAAGTTTTGAATGTTTCGGTATGGCTAAAAGACTGAAATCTTATAGACAATGTTTTCTGTTCATAAGGAGATTAAATTATAAATTAGTAATAATATCTATATAACCCCAAGCCAAAGAATAAATATATCACTGAAAGATTAGAAATTACTTTTTATCTAATAATAATAAAAAGATAAAAGGTCAAAATCAGTAGAATTAAGTGTAAACTTGATAGCATTAAATGCTTATATTTGAAAACAGACGAAGCCTAATGTCAATGATCCATAGGTACACCTTAAGAAGTTAGAAGGGCAAAGGAAATATAATTTAATTAGAAACAAAAGAGTAATAAAGATTAGAGCAGGTATTCATTAAACAGAAAACAAAAATATAATAGGAAAAAAAAGCTAAAAATTGTTTTTTTGAAAGTATTAATGGAATTTATGTAACCCTAGGTAGACTGGTATGTATGTGTGTGTGTGTGAGAGAGAGAGAGAGAGAAAGAGAGAAGGAAAGACATAAATTACCAATGGAACAAAGTGTATCAGAAGATATACAGATATTAAATGGTACTAAGAAAATGTTATAAACAATTTTCTGCTACTAAATCTGAAAACTCAGACAAAACGGGTAAATTCCTTGAAATTTAAAACTCACCAAAAATGGTACATGATGAAACAAAATCTGAAGATTCATATGCCCCTTAAAATAATTCAAATTTTATCAAAAATTGTTCCACAAAGAAAATTCCAGGTCCAGATTGTTTCAGTGATGAGTTTTACCAAACATTTAAGAATGTAATACCATCAATCTTACACAAATATTTTGAGAAAGTAGAGGAGGAAACACCAAACTCTTTCATTAGGCCAGCCAAATACTGATATCAAAGCCTGCCAAAGATATTCCAAAAATAAACATGTTACATGCAAATATTCCTCATGAACATAGACACCAAACTTTAAGAAATATATTTGCAAATAAAATTTAGCAATACATAAAATGACAATATATTATGAGCAAACAGGACTTATTTTCAGAAAAGCAGAAGTGGTTTAACATTCAACAAACAATCAATATGTAATCTGACATATAAATAGAATAAAAAAAATCATACTGCCATCTCATTAGATGCAGAATGGTATCTGACACAACCTGAAACTTATTCCAGTAAAAACTTTCATCAAATTGGGAATAGGAGAAATCTTCCTCATTCTGAGACAGGGCATCTACAAAAAATGCCTACAACATCAGGATAAGGATAAAACTTTGAGCACATTATCTTCCAATGTCCAATCCCACTAACTTTATTCTGCATTGAACTAGCTGTCTGAGTCAATGAAATAGCATACACTAGGAAAATAGAAGACATCTATTGGAAAGAAAAAAATCTTGCTTTATTCTCAGATGACTTCATCATCTACAAAAAAAAAAAAAATCCCAAGGAATCTACAAAAACAACTAGAAATAAATTTGTTAAAGTCAAAAGATAAAATGTCTATATAAAAAAGTCAGTTGTATTTCTGTATGCCAGTAACAAACTTTGAAATTTAATTTCAAAATTAATGTTTAAAATAACATAAAAACCCAACATACTTTAGAATACATTTTAAAAGTATAGTGCAAGACTCCTACACAAAAAACTACAAAACATTACTCAATGTAATTAAATGGACTTACGTACCAACAGCATTTTCACAGAACTAAAACAAATGATCCTAAAATTTGTATGGAAACACAAAAGACCTCTGAGGACCAAAGCAATCTTGAAAAAGAGAAATAAAACTGGAGATATCACAATTCTAGATTTCAAGTTATATCACAAAGCAGTATTAATTAAAACAGTACAGTACTGGCATAAAAACAGACAAATAGATCAATGGAAAAGAACATAAAACCTGGAAATAAACCCACAATTATGTGGTCAATTAGTCTTCGACAAAACAGGAAAGAATATACAATGGGAAAAAGACAGTCTCTTCAACAAATGGTGTTGGGAAAACTGGACAACCACATGCAAAAGAATTAAACTTATCCACTTTCTTTTACCATATATAAATATAAGCTCAAAATAAAGACCTAAATGTGAGACCTTAAAGAGAGCACAGGCAGTAACCTCTCTGACATTGACCATAGCAACATCTTTCTAGATAAACCCCCTGAGACAAGGGAAACAAAAGCAAAAATAAACTACTGGAACTACATCAAGATAAAATCTTATGCACAGCAAAGGAAAGAATCAAAAAATTATAAGGCAACCTACAGAATGGGAGAAGATATTTGCAAAGGACATATCTGATAAAGGGTTAGTATCCAAAATATATAAAGAACCTACAAAATTCAACACCCCCAAAACCAGATTATCCAATTAAAAATGGGCAGAAGACACAGATATTTCTCCAAAGAAGACATCCAGATGGCCAACAGACACACGAAAAGATGCTCATCATCCAGGAAGTGCAGATAAAAACTGCAATGAGTTATCCCCTCACACCTGTCAGAATGGCGAAAATCAACAACACAAGAAACAAAAGGTGTTGGCAAGGATGTGCAGAAAAAGGAACACTTGTACATTGTTGATGGGAATGCAAACTGGTACAACCAGTGTGGAAAACAGTATAAAGGTTCCTCAAAAAGTTAAAACCAGAACTATCCTATGATCCAGGATTACTGTTTATTTACCCAAAGAATATAAAAATATAAATTCAAAGGGATATATGAACCTTGATATATGTAGCATGATCTATAATAGCCAAATTATGGATACAGCCTGGGTGTCCCCTGGTAGATGAATGAATAAAGAAGAAGTGGTGTGTGTGTGTGTGCATGTGCATGTGTGTGACTATTACTCAGCCATCAAAAACAATGAAATCTTGCCATTTGCAACAACATGGATAAAGCTAGAAAGTATAATGCAAAGTGAAGTAAGTCAGGGAAAGGCAACTATATCATTTCACTCTTATGCAGAATTTAAGAAATAAAACAAAAGAGTAAAGGGGAAAAAAGAGAGAGAGAGAGAGAGAAACCAAGAAAAGACTGTCAAAGTATAGAGAACAAACCAATGGTTACCAGATGGGAGGTGGGCAGGGGGTTGGGTGAAACAGGCTCTGGGGATTAAGGGTGCACTTACATCATGAAAAAAATAAAATAAAATGATAAAAAAAAAAAAACCCCAAGCATATGTAAACAGAGATATACATATTTATGGATTGGAAGAGTTAATCATTCAAAGATGTCATTTCTTACCCAATTCATCTATGCATTAAATGACATCCTACTGAACATCATTTAAGCAACCCTTTCCCAGAGACATTCAGCACCAAAACCTGCTTTCCTGGAAGCAAATATTGGCATCTCCCAGGACACGAGTTTGAGAAATGCATTAATATTATGAACATCGCGGATATATTTCTCTAAGAAGAGTTTGAAAACAGGGAAACGGAATTTGCCAAAGGGGGTAATCTGACAGAGGAGAAGAGTGGGGGAAGAAAGTCGCTAAGGAGAGAGGGGGAGAACGTGAGAGAGAAAAGCCGGCTCCTTAAGAGGGCTTTGCTGGTTTCCAAAGTTCACGTCAGACCTAGACTTAGTTGCATTTTTTTCCCCTTTTCTTTGTTTTTATGCAGTCTGCCTAACTTGGAGGGAGGCAGACTCCGCATCTTGGCTCCAAGCACTCTCTGATTTCTATGGTGTGTGATCTGTGTATGGTCTCTAAGTCGCCCTAGGGCAGAAGTCATGCCCATTTTTAGTCACCTTCCTGTTAGCCAGCATCAGGCACAGTAACCACACCGAAGAAGCTTAACTCATTTCTACATTCCTTCAGCTATTTACGCCTCGCATATTTCACGAGTGCTCACAATTTTAGGTACCCGAGGAAGAGCAGTGAGCAAAGTCAAGGGCCGCTTTCCCAGACCTTCAAATATCCGTCAACTGAAAGAAGGAAGGAAAGAGAAAAAAAAAAACCTTCTGCGGATAAACCTTTCGATTTTCCTAGTTTGCACGCATCCCCTTTCACCGGGGTGCTCTAAGAAGGACACGCAGCGGACAGAGCGCGGTCGCCTTTCTGGTCTGTAGCTAAGACCCCAACGCGCTCCGACGGGGAGCGGCTGGGACCCCGCAATGATGAAGCAAGGACACGCACGCGGGTCTCCAGAGAGCAGCTCTCACTTCCCTTCTTCTTCCCTTCAGAATGGTCCAGGAGGAGGATGAAAATGGATGAGCCCCACCATGGAGGATGTATGGAGCCTGCCCCCCCCCCCCCCCACTCCTCGTCGGAGCCCAGCCAAGCGGGGAGGTGAAGTGCTCGCTCAGGGTTCCGCAGGCCGCAGCTGGGGCAGCAGCTAAGGCGGGCGATGCTTTGTTACCGGGAGAAAGAAGCATGGCTGCTTTGACAGACGTTTTCTCTGGCGGTTTGCAGAGGATCAGACATTCATCACGCGCTGTTATTTATTTATCGTGTCTTCGACATGGCCCTCCATAGCACAAATGGGAAAAAGCAGTTTCCCTTTCCCCCTGGGAAGGCCAAGGCTGATGAGTCCGTAATTAAAAAGCGGCTCAGCAGCTGACACTCGTGGCTCCCTGAAAAGCTGCAAAAGGGCAGGGGAAACAAAGGAAAAGTTCTTCTTCGGAAGCCAAAGCAAACTCGGCCAGGGCAGGAGGAGCTGTGGGCAAACGCGAGGGAGAAAGACTGAGCGGCCGCGGTGGACCAGTAGCCTCCGGGGAGTCCGCCTTGCAGAGAGCATCCATCAGCCAGCAAGTCTGATGCGACCGAGTCTCCCTAACCTCCGAAGTGGGAGGACTTGATGCCAGGAGGGCGTTTCACCCTTGAAGAGGACGCAGAGTTCAACTCTGCAATGTTAGCTAAAATTAAACTGTAAGAGAAGTCTCTGAGACCCACTGCCAAAAAAAAAAAAAAAAAAAAAGGAAGACGACGACGACGACAGGGCGACAGGGGGAACAGAAAGATAGATGACCTTACTTGCAAATCCGCAATAAGCAACACTGAAACCCAGAAAGGATGATAAACTTTCATTTCCACTGCACACAAGAAGAGGGTGAAGAAAAGGCTATGTTGAAGCCGAGGAGTGTTGAAGTAGTCCAAAAATAGCAAAAAATGTCACTGTTAGTGTTGTTAAACAGCAGCACCCTACCTGGAATGAAAGGACCATTCTTTCCTCCCCCTTCCATAAAAGGATCTGATCGTGAGCAGGGAGAGCTTGTGTGGATACAGCCCTCACTATTGGATAGAGGTGGAGGGCAGTGGATGGTGGGACCTTAGAAGCCCTGGATTCTATTGTCATTCTTCTAGTTCCCAAGGAGGCTGGTGCTCACTGGGAAGTTTCAGTCCTGTTGACTTCACTTCCACAGACCTCCAGATGCCAGTGATAGTGCTGAGTTAATTTAAAATATATCTTTATATGGCTTTTTGTCCGCCTCCTCTACTTACTGAGAAAAGTTCCCAGAAGAATACAGGTCATCTTTAGAAAGCATGTTTTCTCCAGTTCTGTTTTTCTTATTTTCCTTTCTAAGGCTTCATCAATGCCTTGTCTGTAATTTTAAGTATGTGAAGCATTCGTTTAGATAAAGAGAAGAAAAAACGCCAAGCTTCATAAAAGGTTTCAATAAAGAAATATACATTTATAAGAATGCTTTGAACTTATTACTTTCCTCATGGCATTGGCCTTAAACATCTTCCATCTACAGTTTGCAGGGGGATGACCATGAGGGAGAGGAGGAAAAATCCAAGCTAAGGATGATAAAGTTATTGAACCTATCATAGTTAAGGGACTGACTCTTGATTTTGGCTCAGGTGATGATCTCAGGGTCCTGGGATCAAGCCCCGTGTTGGGCTCTGAGCTCAGTAGGGAGTCTGCTTGAGGTTTCTCTGTCCCTCCTTCTGTCTATGCAAAATAAGTAAATAAATCTTAAACCTAGCCCAGGTTAGACAAAGGGGAGTCCTTGGTGAAAATGCAGCCTTAATGGCCTTCAGAATTATAAGGCAAATGGAAATGTAAACCAGGCGCACTCAAGAGCCAGCCTCAGCAGGATACATGGCCACAGACCCACATGTGTCCTGACTGCAGGGTACTGGATAATCTCTGTATTCTCGACTGCTTCTCTAATCTTTTCTGTTGCCTTAGATTTCATCATTAGCACCTTTGCTCTCTGACTTAAGGGTTTTTGTCATTGTGATGTTTCCAGGGGTCATGGTATAAGCCTTTATACACAGGAAACAGTTGATCAGATACATTCATAATAGCTTATTTGGCTAAGGGGTGAACGTGTGAGGAGGGCAGAACATGAGACATCAGAGACACAGATAAAACCGAAGCAGAACAAAAAGTACATAGTGGAAGTGATTTTGAAATCCATATTATTATATCCCACCAAGACAGAGTGAAATTCTCTCTACTGTGATTTTCATCTAGTTTATACTTTGAGTTTGAAACCACAGTGAAGAGGAGAGATGCCAAAAGCCTAGAGATTAGCAAATGAGGCCTCTGGTTTCAAAAAAGAAGATAAATTTCAGCAAATAATAGGCTACCAAACAGTGAAAATAACAAGCTGACTCATTTTGTGCAGTTTTATTGAGATATAATTTGCAAACCACAGAATCCACCCAAAGTTTACAATTCAATGACATCTGGTATATTTATAAAAAGTTGTGGGTACATCACCACAATGAGTGTTATAATGTTTCATTATCTCAGAAAGAAACCCCACTTAGCTTTGCACCTCAGCTCCCCAGTCCCATGGCCTCAGGCAAACCCTAGTCTTGTCTTTGTCTCCATAGATTCACCTATTCTGAACATTTCAGGTAAATGGGTTTTAAAATGATTCTTAATGACCATTATTTCATGTTTTTCCTCTTTTTTAGGGGAAGAGAGAGAGGGAGAAAGAGAAGAAAGGAGGGGCAGAGGAAGAGAGTGCATCTCAAGCGGGCTCCATGCTGGGTGCGGAGCCCTACATGGGCCTTGATCCCACAACCCCAAGATCATAACTTGAGCCAAAAATCAAAAGTTGGACACTTAACTGACTGAGCCACCCTAGCATCCATCATCATTTCATTTTTAAGAATAAATTTTGCTACAACATACTTCCTTATTGATTAAATTACTAAAATTAAATTACTATAATCTCCCTTAAAAATTTCATACACAAGATATATGTAAATATCAACAAGAATATTGCTTTTTGGGGGGGAGAAATTAAAAATGGACAGGTGGTGGTATAAAATAACTCAACAACCGTATACAAAGTTAACAGTCACTAAAATGTTTATAAATAGAGCGAACATCTCTATATATTTTTTTAATTTAAATTCAATTAGCCAACATAGTACATCATTGGTTTCAGATGTAGTGTTCAGTAATTCATCAGTTGCATATAACACCCAGTGCTCATCACATCATGCACTCTACTTAATGCCCATCACCAAATTACCCTATACCCCCATCCACCTCCCCTCCAGGAACCCTGTTTGTTTTCTAGAGTTAAGAGTCTCTCATGGTTTTTCTCACTCTCTGAAGGCTTCCCATTCAGTTTTCCCTCCTTTATCCTATGATCCTCTGCACTATTTCTTCTATTCCACATACGAGGGAAACCATATAATTGTCTTCCTGTGACTGACTTGTTTCACTCAGCGTAATGCCTTCCAATTCCATCCATGTGGATGTAAGCTGTAAGTATGCATCCTTTCTGATGACTAATATTCCATGTAGATATATAAAGAAGATATATAATAAAAGACATTATTAGTCATAAAATTTGAATATAAAGTTCTAGTTTATAACAACAAAACTGATGAAGGAAGAGCGACAGAGAAGGAAACAAAGAAAATTAGGTACTTTCCCATCTCAGTACAAGAATGAAGACACCATGATTAGAGAAAACAGGAGGTTCGATATGTTTTATAAAAACTTCAAGGCTTCTGTGGGTGAAATAGGTAAAGGAGATTCAGAACACACTTATCTTGATGAGCACTGAATGATGTATAGAATTCCTGAGTCACCAAAGTGGCTGCACCAACTTGCATTCCCACCAACATTGTAAGAGGGTTCCCCTTTCTCCACATCCCCTCCAATACATGGTTTCCTGTCTTGCTAATTGTGGCCATTCTAACTGGTGTAAGGTGGTATCGCAATGTGGTTTTAATTTGAATCTCCCTCTTGGCTAGTGAGGATGAACATTTTTTCATGTCTCTGATAGCCATTTGTATGTCTTCATTGGAGATGTGTCTGTTCATATCTTCTGCCCATTTTTTGATATGATTATCTGTTTTGTGTGTGTTGAGTTTGAGAAGTTCTTTATAGATCCTGGATATCAACCTTTTGTCTGTACTGTCATTTGCAAATATCTTCTCCCATTCCGTGGGTTGCCTCTTTGTTTTCTTGACTGTTTCCTTTGCTGTGCAGAAGCTTTTGATCTTGATGAAGTCCCAAAAGTTTATTTTCGCTTTTGTTTCCTTTGCCTTTGGAGACATATCTTGAAAAAAGTTGCTGTGGATGATATCAAAGAGGTGACTGCCTATGTTCTCCTCTAGGATTCTGATGGATTCCTATCACATTGAGGTCTTTCATCCATTTCGAGTTTATCTTTGTGTATGAACAGTGTGGAGATTCCTCAAGAAATTAAAAATACAGCTACTCTATGACGCTGCAATTGCAGTACTGGGTATTTACCCCAAAGATACAGATGTAGTGAAAAGAAGGGCCATCTGTACTCCAATGTTTATAGCAGCAATGGCCACGGTAGTCAAACTGTGGAAAGAACCAAGATGTCCTTCAATGGACAAATGGATAAGGAAGATGTGGTCCATATACACTATGGAGTATTATGCCTCCATCAGAAAGGATGAAT
Source organism: Mustela nigripes (assembly GCF_022355385.1). NCBI lineage: Eukaryota > Metazoa > Chordata > Mammalia > Carnivora > Mustelidae > Mustela > Mustela nigripes. The sequence continues at coordinate 31,108,234 of NC_081574.1, read as the reverse complement.
ACCCAACTTTGGTAGCAACATGGACGGGACTGGAAGAGATTATGCTGAGTGAAATAAGTCAAGCAGAGACAGTCAATTATCATATGGTTTCACTTATTTGTGGAGCATAACAAATAACACGGAGGACATGGGAGATGGAGAAGAGAAGAAGTTGAGGGAAATTGGAAGGGGAGGTGAACCATGAGAGACTACGGACTCTGAAAAACAACCTGAGGTTTTGAAGGGGCAGGGCTGGGAGGTTGGGGGAGCCAGGTAGTGGGTACTAAGGAGGGCATGAATGAATACTATTATGCTGAAAAGAAATAAAAATAAATAAATAAATAGATAATTGCTGAGTCATTATATTGTACACTGGAAATGAATGTAACACTATCATGTTAACTATACTGGAATAAAAAAAATAATTTCAAATCTCCTAGAAATAAAAAAGTAAATATAGTCTAGTGCAGAGAGAGGACAAAAGTCAAAGAAAAATGAAACCTTTAAAAGTGATAGAAAAATGGAGACGTTAAGGAAGTTTAACCAATGGTTCCCATCTCTTGGCACCAGGCCCACTTCACATTATCCACAGCTCATTTTAAGTTTCACTTCCTTCCACAGGGGTACCTAAAGTAGGCCTAGAATTTATCTCCAGATTGACATAAATCCCTTTAAACCGTGCTCCCACACTGTGGGAGTTTCCACACTATTAACATTAATTCCATGTTATCAACATATAATTATTTAATAGGACCTCCAAGGAGTGCAGAGAATACATCTATTCTGCTCATAGATGTATTGTATACAACAGACATCTTATAAATACATGTTAAATGATTGAATAATGGATGCATGCTTGATCACAAACACAGAATAAGCCAGCAAGATTTCAGAAGAATATAACAATTCATCCATTACATGGAATATTTAAGAATCTATTAGAAGTCATGTTTTTTTTTGGTGAACATTTATTAACATAGACAATGCTCATGATGAAATAGTAAATGAAAATGCAATCCAAAAATTGAAGTTTGTACTGATGATACCCATGGAGAGAGGCAAGAGTGGATGAGAAAAAGGTGAGAGAGGGTGGGGAAGGAGAGGTTGGAAGGAATTCTAGTTAACATTGAACATTTCTGGAAAGTTATGCATGACTTTTTTCTCATAAAATTCCCTTTTCTTAAAATAAAAAGTTTCTTCGGGCTCCTGGGTGGCTCAGTGGGTTAAGCCCCTGCCTTCAGCTCAGGTCATGATCTCAGGGTCCTGGGATTGAGCCCTGCATTGGGCTCTCTGCTCAGCGGGGAGCCTGCTTTACCACCCCAACCTCTCCTGCCTCTCTGCCTTCTTGTGATCTCTCTCTCTGTCAAATAAATAAATAAAATCTTTAAAAAAAAGTTTCTTTTAGTATATTGGAAGGATTCATTTTGTTTTGTTTGTTCTAGAAATTATATTTTTATTTTTACCTTTTGTAGCGACCTTAATTCCCTTTTGTTCTTACCTCTCATCAGTTTAGAATGTTTTTTTTTTTTTTACCCCAATCAGTGAACTTATTTTATTTTTCCCATTTTCACTTCATTTTAAAAGCGGAACTCGTTGTGCTCTGTGAGATCATATTTACATGTTTTTCTTTCACCTTTTCACTCATCTTTGCTTTGATCTTACATCTAAAATTTTAAAAGAATTTATACATTTTATAATAAAGATTAATATTTTTCCCCAAATTTCAGCAAAGTAAATTTACTCAAGTCTTTGTGACTGTGGGAATGAGATAACTAAATAAATTCTAGCTGATAATATAGAAAGGTAAATTTGAAACCTTTTAAGTAATGACACATAAAAACAGGACTTAAAAATCATGTCAATTATGAGAGAAAGCTAAAGATCGAAGGGTTCTGGTACTGGTCCTGTTCTATCTGATGTTTTAATCAATAACTTAGATAAAGGTTTACAGGCATTTGTTTCAGATTTTTTAATGACAAATTTTGAAAAAGCTACCAATAGTTTTGATTGCAGAAATAACATTTAAAAAGAATCTTAAGAGGATAGAACATGGATTAAAACCCAGCAAACTAATTTAGTACAGTGCTTTTTGATTAATTTAGATAAGAGAAAAAAATCAATTGTGTGAATTTAACATGTGATGACCCTGGTTTGTCAGGAATTCATGTTAAAAAGACCTGACATTTCTAGTTAACTGTGAACATAATATAAATCAATAATATGATGCATTTGCACACACATAAAAAAACAAATGCAGTATTAACCTTTGTTATTAGGCTGTTGTGGGATGAGAGCATCTAAAGTACATTTTAGTATGGATTTTGCCAGAACACCTGAAGATGTTGAAGTCATATCGCTTAAAAAAATAATAGGCTAAGTTTAATTTGGGGAGGAAATTGCTTATGAATCTGAGAAAGGATAGATAAATTCAGTGGAGGCTTCAGAGGATGGTCCTAGGACTACGATTAGAGATGATTAGTATAAGTGATTTACTCTTAGTGTAAGACATTTCTAAATATTAAATAAACTCAACCATGATAAACCCTTTCCTGTGAATTCCATAAACTCCCATCACTGTAGATTATTTTTTTCTAACATTTTATTTATTTATTTGACAGACAGAAATCACAGAGAAGCGGGCAGAGAGAGAAGAAGAAGCAGGCTCCCTGCTCAGCAGAGAGCCCAATGTGATGCGGGGCTCAATTCTAGGACCCTGGGATCATGACCTAAGCTGAAGGCAGAGGCTTTAACCCATTGAGCCACCCAGGCATCCCAACTATCACTGTAGATTATTAAGCAGTGTCTGCTTATAGTTTGTGTAGGAAGTTGCACAGAGATGGGTTTTAAATTTTTTTGAACTTTAAAATTGAAGACTATGATACTACATTTGCAAAAAAAAAAAAAAAAAAAAAAAAGCGGGGAGGGGGGACAAAACAAAAGTGTTTTGACTACAGAGATAAAATTGGTAAGGCGACCCTACCATCCTGCTTCCTCTCCACTTGCATAGGCAACTATGGTCAGATTTATTAGACACTTGAGACAATCAATCATAAAATCAGTGGGAGAATATGTTTAAGTTCAGATTTGAACTGCAAGTTGCTCCATATACAGAGACCATAGTGAGATAAAATGCTAGCCTGTCCCTTCAGTAGAATGAAAATCAGAATTCTCAGGAGAGACAACATATGAGAGTGCAGACCTTGTTTGAACTGGGATGCCATGTCTGGGTCTACAAATTACTTGTAGAAGTGTTTTCTACACTTTCTACAAAGTTAAAGAGTCACTTGAAAGTTTATAAGTTATCAATAGAGATAACTAAATTATCCAAATAGAGTTTTCAAGGGCTTGCTGTTTAGTCTGAACTTTAAGTAAGAGAGAAATGGAAAATGTCATGCAGTTCACTATCAAAACTTTGAAGCCCCTGGAATTTTATCTTACCTTTAAACTGGTAAATTACCCCACCACAGATGATTAAAGAAGATTAAATAACCTCCAGATTAGAGATAAAGGATGATTAATTATACAGTAGCCACCCACAGGGTGATGTGTAGAGGACCAGGTGACACTTGTACATGTGTTGGGTTATAATACAGGAAAGAAACCTTGAGCTTAGGAAACATGCATTTTTATGTTGCACTAGGGACTCCTCCCTGCTGCTCTCAATGAAGACACTATCTCTATCCTTCAAGGTGCTGGCTAGGCAAACATTTGAGAAACTATAGGTGAGAACAATTATATAGTCAGTGTCTCTGCTTATAAGACATGCAGAAATATGAGAAATGTATGGATAATTGTCTCCCAACATTGAAATTTCCTAGCTGCCATAACGAAGCCATCATTCCACTGGAAATCAGCGATAAAGAAGGGCGGCCCGGGATGACAAAGAAAGAAAAGACGATGACCAAACAAAGATCTGTTGTTAATCTTACTTGATTAGTATTATCACTATTTGCTACAAAGAAAGGATAAGGCATTACAACCAGAAACATTTTAAATATTACTCTAATTATTGCCAATTTCTTCCACAGTCTATACCTCTGTCCCTCTCTTTTTCCATACATACATGCTCTAATAAAGCTATTCCATCATGGACATTGAAGTATTTTTTATTAACCTTTTTTTTTCAAATAAAAATTTCAGAAATTTTACACATATGTTACGAATATCTGTCCTAACTAGCTGGAAACCAGGTGATAATCGCAATCAAGATTGTCATGCAAAAGAAGTGGCGTAATTGGTAAGACTATGTGGTTCTTGAACTTTCTTGAGTGAAAGGACACACATCCCACCACACACACACTTCTGGGTACCATCTAAAGAATTCTGCCTTTCTCTTTGAGTACTTGTAAGGTCATTCTCATAAACCCGGTTTTAAATAAACCTGGTTTAAAAATAAGCCACCATGCGTGCCTGGGTGGCTCAGTGGTTTAAGCTTCTGCCTTCGGCTCAGGTCGTAATCATAGGGTCCTGGGATTGAGTCCCATATTGGGCTCTCTGCTCAGCAGGGAGCCTGCTGCTTTGCCTACTTGTGATCTCTTTCTCTCTCTGTCAAAGAAATAAATAAAATCTTAAAAAAAAATAAGCCAACAGTCATTTTCTTGCTACTTTATTTTAATAATGATTTAAGCACTATTGTTGCAGACAGCATTACTTATTACCTATTGAGTCTTAGTGGACTACTATTATTAAAGCATATTGAAATATAAGGCACTATGTGAATGAAAGGCACTGAGGTATCAGTTATTTTTTTAAGATTTTATTTATTTATTTGAGAGAGAGAGAGCACAAGCAGAGGGAGGGGCAGAGATAGAGAGGGAGAAGCAGACTATCCACTGATTGTAGAGACTGACACAGGACTTGATCTCGGTACCTTGAGATCATAACCTGAGCCAAAGTCAGATGCTTAACCAACTGGGCCATCCAGGCACCCTGGCATTGAAGTATTATTATTGGAAAATATTTTTTCAACGTTATTAGGCTATATCTATATGCATTAACATATGCATATTTGAGTGAGGACTCCAAGAAAGTGGGATAATGGAGAGAAACAAAAGTGGGATGGAGATTCAGAAGGTTCCAATTTAGAAGATATAATTGAGTCCTTACCAGATGGTAATGGGGAGTATCTATGATCGGTTCACCATAATTATTACAGATTTATTAACTTAATAGAAGTCATTCAGATATAGGCAGTGTTTGTTTTTATTTTACCTCTGAAATTTTCATTGTTAACTTTGACATTTCACTGTTTTTTCTCTCAACCCTTAATTTGCAAAGTCACTGACCAGTTTATACAAATTATTGTGAAACTTGTGGTGAGAAATGAGACCTTCATTTTACAATCATGGATCAGACTAAAGTGTTGATATGTACCACTCCCCTTCTATCTGAAGTACTTAGAGCCCATCAACTGGAGAATTTCAGTGATGCAAGGATGCTTCATTTTCAACATTCCAGTAATATGTCCCATGGCTCCTAGGTCTAGCATTCTAATAGCAAAAGCTATGATAATACTTTTTAGACAGGAAGATAGGAACCTCATGAGCTTTCCTTTAAAATTTTCCCTTTCATGCCTGGTTGAAGGCACGAATCATGTGGATTTCTTAACAAGCAATGCTTTAGATTGTATTATATTACGCTTCTGCTCTACAGTAAAAAAATGAACTGAAAGAGGAACATGAAAACTTATTATAGTTTTTACTTGTAGATGTTTTCTACTTAAATATAAATTAATAAGGAAGATGAGTTTTCATTTTTTCCCAAAGGAGGTCAGTTATGTTAAATGAATAGGAAGATACTTTTATAAATAATTATTTTATTTACATTTTATTTTTTCCCCAAAATTTTAGTTTAAAAAGTTATAAACATAGAAAAATGTAGAAAGGTATAGTGAATACCCATATATTTACCACATAGATTCCTTGATTAACTGTACTATATTTGCTTTCTCACATAACCATCTATCTGTCCCATTGTTTATCTACAAATCCACTTAAGTTTTTTGATGCATTTTTAAGTAGGTTGTAGGCTATAAATAAATATTAAAATCTACTTAATGATATGCATGCTGAAGTGTTTAGACACCTCTAAATACTTCAGCATACATATCATTAACTAGTGTTCAACATTTGTTTATTGTTTTTAAGGTATAATTTTTATATAACTATATGAAAAAAATTTAGTGTATAATTCAGTATGTTTGAAATCTGCATACATCTGTGAAAACCACAATCCCTTCAAGATATAGAACATTTATTTCCTTTTTTTAAAAAAAATGTTATTTATGAGAAGGAGAGAGAGAGAAAGAGAACATGAGTAGGGGGAGGGGCAGAGGGAAAAGCAGACTCTCCACTGAGTAGGGATCCAGAGATGGGGTTTGATTTCAGCACCCTTGGATCACGACTTGAGCTGAAGGAAGAGGCTTAGCTGACTGAGTCACCTACATGTCCCTAAGATACAGAACATTACTCTTATACTGGAAAGTTTCTTCATGCCTTTTTCTCATCAGTAACTACCCACATGCCCTCAGATTCACACACCATTCTATTTTTTTCTTTTTTCTTTTTCTTTTTAAAAAGCTTTTACTTATTTGACACAGAGAGAGAGATCACAAGTAGGCAGAGCAGCAGGCAGACACAGGTGGAAGCAGGCTCTCTGCTGAGCAGAGAGCCTGATGCAGGTTTGATCCCAGGACCCTGAGATCATGACCTGAGCTGAAAGCAGAGGCTTAACCTAATGAGCCACCCAGGTGCCCCTGTTTTTCTTTTCTGCTATGGATTAGTCTTGCCAGTTTTAGATTTTTGTATAAATAGAGTAATACCTTATGTATTCTTTTTTGTAAGCCTTCTTTCATTCAGCTTAATGTATCTGAGATTAATCTATGTTGGTGCAGATAAGGAATTTGTTTCTTTTTACAGATGAGTAGTACTTCACTTTATAATTATACCATTATTTATTTGTGTGTATTCTCTCACTGATGGACAAATGAGAGGTTTGCAGATTTGTCTATTCTGAATAAAACTGCTATGAAAACTTTTGTACAAGTTTTTTTTTTTTGATGTGTGTTTACTGTGTTTAAATAACTATTTTGATAATTAATTTTTTGTGTCAACTTGGAGAAAGTTTTTGGATGAGCTTAACATTTATAATTTGAGTAAGAAGACTGCCCTCCAAAACGTGGGTGGGCTTCACCTAATCAGTTGAAGGCCTGAACAAAACAAAAAAAATTGGCTTCTTCAAGCAATAGGAAATTATGCCTATTGAATTTCATCTGCACCATTAGTTTTCTACATTGCATATTTGGACTTGTCAGCTTCCATAATCATGTTATCTGATTTCTTAAAATAATTCTCTCTCTCTCACACATACACACACACACACACAGTTTTCTATTTCTCTATAGAATTAAAACACATCTATAAATATAATTACCAGATTTAATTTGCTTTGAATCATTATACGTGTATATTATTATGAAAATCATAAGTACATAATGCATTCAGTGAAAAATAAGTCTCTGTGTCACAGTGGTGATTCTCACCGACACCCTAGGATCCTTTCATAGATAAGTACTTGTAGCACATGGTTTTGTGTTGTTGAAGCAAAACTCTACTCAGACTTTGAAAAACTCTACTACCCTGACTTTCTCACTTATGAGAATATAATTTTTAAATATGTACTTTTTCGTTATTTGTTTGTACTCAGAATAGGAAATTTAAAACTTAAAAACTGAAGAGTCACACTAGTTTATCAAAGAATATTTGTGTCTGTCACTGCTTGTGCTATTCATGGAAAGTATTTACTGAGATTCTGTTGGATATTATGTGTTTTACATATGTTACTCAATTTAATTTGTACAATCAACCTGGATAGTTCATTCAAGAAATATGTGGTGACTGTCTGCGCTTTGTTAGATACTATTCTAAACACTGGGGTTACTGTTGTGAAAAAGATAGACAAAATTATTATTTTGTATTTTAATGGAAGGAAACATAACAATAAGGATAGAAAATAAGTACATTATATACTTTGGTAGAAGTAATAATTGTATACTATGGTAAAGGTAATAGGAAGACAAATTAAGAACAGTCAGAAGTATAAAAAGTGCTTGTTGGAAGTGGGATGGTTATTGTTTTGAAAAAATGACATTGTTTTGAAAAAATTGTATACCCTAGTATTCAATTATTTGAAGGTGAAGAAATGATTTCTATAGATACCCAGGAGAGAAGAGTTCCAGTGAGAGGGAACATGCAGTTCAAAGGCCCTGAAGGGAGAATATGCCTGGTACTTTCAAAGAATAGGAAAAAGAGTCAAGTGTAGTTAGAATTTACTTTTAATGAAGTAGACTAGATTTATTATTTATCTTATTTTTTAAAAAGATTTTATTCATTGATTTGAAAGAGAGAGACAGACACAGCAAGAGAAGGAATACAAGCAGGGGGAGTGGGAGAGGGAGAAGCAGGTTTCCTGCTGAGCAGGGGCCCCGATGAGGGGCTTGATTCCAGGACCCTGGGATCATGACCTGCACTTAATAACTGGGTCAACCAGGTGTCCCATTATTCACCTTAGAGAGTGAGAGGAAGAGCAGTAAGAGATGATGTTAAGATAGTGTGGTCCAAAGAAAGAGCTTTTGTAAGACCTTTGGTTTTCATTCTGGATTAAATAGGGATTGCTAGTGGATTTGGGGTAGAAAAGTGACGACATGATCTGCCCTATTATTTCCAAAATTCACTCTTTTTTAAAAAATGAAGTGGAAGGATGTTGTGTCTTCTCAAATGCTTTTTCTGCATCAATTGAGAGGAACATGTGGTTCTTCTGTCTTATTGATTTGTTCTATCACATTGATTGATTTGTAAATGTTGAGCCACCCTTGCACCCCATGGATAAATCCTACCTGGTCATGGTGGATAATCTTTTTAATGTATTGTTGGATCTTATTAGCTAGGATCTTGTTGAGAATCTTGGCATCCATATTCATCAGGGAGACTGGTCTGAAATTCCCCTTTTTGGTGGGGTCTTTGCCTGGTTTGGGGATTAGGGTAATGCTGTTCCTGATTGAAACGATTCAAAGTATAGGGATAGAGGGAACATTCCTCAACTTCATAAAACCTACTTATGAAAAACCCACAGTGAATATCCTCCTCAATGGGGAAAAGCTGACAGCCTTCCCTTTGAGATCAGGTACATGACAAGGATACCAACTCTCACCACTCTTGTTCAACATAGTACTAGAAGTCCTAGCAACAGCAATCAGACAACAAAGAGAAATAAAGGTATTCAAATTGGCAATGAAGAAGTCAAACTCTCTCTCTTTGCAGATGACATGATACTTTATGTGGAAAACCCAAAAGACTCCACCCCCAAACTACTAGAACTCATACAGCAATTCAACTATGTGGAAGGATACAAAATCAATGTACAGAAATCAGTTGCTTTCTTATACACTAACAATGACAATAAATAAAGGGAAATAAGAGAATCAATTCCCTTTACTATAGCACCAAGAACGATAAGATACCTGGGAATAAACCTAACCAAAGAGGTAAGGGATCTGTATTCGAGGAACTACAGAACACTTATGAAAGAAATTGAAGAAGACACAAAAAGATGGAAGATCATTTCATGCTGATGGATCAGAATAATAAACATTGTTAAAATGTCTATACTGGAAGACCATTTTATGCTCATGGATAAGAGTAATAAACATTGTTAAAATGTCTATACTGCCTAGAGCCATCTATAATTTCAGTGCCATTCTGATCAAAATTTCACTGGCATTTTTCAAAGAGCTGGAACAAACAGTCCTAAAATTTGTATGGAAACTGAAGAGACCCCGAATTGCTAAGGAAATAAAACAAAGCTGGGCACATCACGTTGCTTGATTTCAAGCTTTACTACAAAACTGTGATCACCAAGACAGCATGGTACTGGCACAGAAACAGACACATAGACCAGTGGAACAGATGAGAGAGCCCAGATATGGACCCTCAACTCTATGGTCAAATAATCTTTGACAAAGCTGGAAAGAAAGATATGGTGGAAAAAAAGACAGTCTTTTCAATAAATGTGCTGGGAAAATTGGACAGCTATGTCTTAAAGAATGAAACTTGACCATTCTCTTACACCATACACAACGAAAACTCAAAATGGATAAAAGACCTCAACATGAGACAGTAATCCATCATAATCCTCAAGGAGAACATAGGCAGTAACCTCTTTGATATCAGCCACAGCAACTTCTTTCAAGATATGTCTCCAAAGGCAAAGGAAACAAAAGTAAAAAATGAACTTTTGGGACTTCATCAAGATCAAAAGCTTCTGCACAACAAAGGAAACAGACAACAAAACAAAGAGGCAACCCATGCAATGGGAGAAGATATTCACAAATGAAACTACAGACAAAGGCTGATATCCAAGATCTATAAAGAACTCCTCAAACTCAACACACACAAAACCGATAATCACATCAGAAAATGGGCAGAAGACTTGAACAGATAGTTCTCCAAAGAAGACATACAAGTGGCTAACAGACACATGAAAAAATGTTCATCATCATTAGCCATCAGGGAGATTCAAATCAAAACCACATTGCGATATCCCTTACACCATTAGAATGGCCAAAATTAACAAGACAGTGAATAAGTGTTGGAGAGGATGTAGAGAAAGGTGAACCTCTTACACTCTTGGTGGGAATGCAAGTTGGTGCAGCCACTTTGGAGAACAGTGTGGAGATCCCTCAAGAAATTAAAAATAGAGCTTCCCTATGACCCTGCACTTGCATACTGGGTATTTATCCCAAAGATAAACATGTAGTGAAAAGAAGGGCCATCTGTACTCCAATGTTCATAGCAGAGATGGCCACAGTTTCCAAACTGTGGGAAGAACCAAGATGCCCTTCAATGGACAAATGGATAAAGAAGATATGGTCCATATATACAATAGAGTATTATGCCTCCATCAGAAAGGGTGAATACCCAACTATAGTATCAACATGGATGGGACTAGAAGAGATTATGCTGAGTGAAATAAGTCAAGCAGAGAGAGTCAATTATCATATGGTTTCACTTACTTGTGGAACATCAGGAATAACACGGAGGACATTGGGAGATGGAGAAGAGAAGTGAGCTGGGGGAATTGGAAGGGGAGACAAACCATGAGAGACTATGGACTCTGTGAGACAAACAAGGTTTTGGAGGAGAGGGGGTGGGGGGGGCGTTTAGTGAGCTTGGTGGTGGGTGTATTATGGAGGCCATGGAGCACCCATGCATGGAACGCTGGGTGTGGTGCATACACAATGAATTTTGGAACACTGAAAATAAAATAAAAATTAAAAAAAATAAAACTATATAGTGAAAAAATGGAAATGAGAAGATTTATTCATTTAATGAAATCCACTCCAAAATTCACTCTTAATGCCATGATGAAAACATACTGAAGCAAAAGTAGAATGAAGGAGACTGGAGAGAAAATAATTACAGTAAGTCAGGTAACAGAGGATGGTAATTTGGTAGCAATAATCAAAGTGGTTAGAAGGAACTGAATTTTTTATTTAAAAAATAAATGAAATATTTATTTTAGAACCAACACGAGTTGCTAAAGAGTGAAAAAGGGAAAGTGAGGATAACTAAGTTTTTGTTTTTGTCTTCTGAATCTGAAATAAGAGGTTTTAATCTGGAGAGATGGAAAAAAATGTGTGTGTTACAGATTCAAATATGAGGATAAGGAATTAACTTTTTTTGATAAGATATGTTTGAACTATTAAACACTGTAGTGAAGAAGCCAAATAATAAGCTTATAGACATGTGGCAGAAAAGAAGTTTGGGCTAGATAGTGAAATCTGAGCTAATATTAAAGTGATAAGACTGGATGAGATCACTAATGGACATGGGGAGGGAAGAAAAGAGGTGAAATAATTGAGCCCAGGAGTACTCTGAGTTTAAGACACTAAAAAGAAGAAGAGGAATCAACAAAATAAAGGGAGAAGGAACACTAGGGATAAAAGAGGAAAGCTATGGGCATGTTGTGTAGTGAAAACCAAGTAAAATGTTACAGAACAAGAGAGGGATCGACTCTGCCTAGTGTTACTAATGGAGAAAGACTAGTACCGAGAATTACCCAGTAGATTAGCAGTATGGAGCTGCCTGATGATTTTGACTGTGTCAGTTGAGAGGTTTAGTATAAAAAATAATGGATAAATGTTGCTTATGATTAGAATGTGCCAAGCTAGAACATGTGTCACTTGTGCCAAAACAACAAGAAGATAAATTACAGTCATTAAATTTTCTGGAACCTATCACAAAGCTGATGAGTAGGGCATCCAAGTAGCCTAAAGGTCAAGGACAAGACCTTTCAAGGAGAGAGAAGTAACAGAGAATGGGAGGGAGAAGCACCATTTGTCATTCAATGGGTAAGAAAAAAAATCAGTAAATCCTGTAATGAACAGTTCACAGTTGAATATGGACTAGTATGACACTATAGATCCCTTAGAAGCTCCAGACACAATGAGATTTCATACTCATTTCTCATGGACGTCATTCAAGTGCTTGGTGGAAAGATTGGTGGTGCAGGGCAGGAGACCAGAGACTCTCCCACAGTGCGATAGGCCTGTAAGAAGAGTTTGCTACTCTAGAGCAGGCATAAAACATCACACATTTCCCCAGACCCCTCGGCTCACACAATAGAAAAGCTTTAAGCTTCTTGGTAAGGGACAGTGAATCTTAATCCTACCTCCCATCCCCACCCCCGCGTCCGGGGAAAAGGACAGAAGAAAAATCCCTTTAGTTCTAGAGAAAGATTAGGAAAGAGTTTTAGGTTGAAGATGCTATATTCAAGGCCTCCTACTAAGAGGTGAGAAACTCTTTTGCACAAGTTCTACCACAGACTCAAGGCAAAGTTGGCTGTTTCAGGGAGGAGGAGCAGGAATGCTGAGAATCTCACATCTCAGGCCCACTAAGAGCGGGGCTGGCCCACAGCAGCTGCTGGACCAGGACACTCAAGTATTATATCCTGTCCTTCCCCAAGCATGTGGAGAAGTGAGTGACAGTCAAAAAGCACCCACACCATTCGGTAAACTTAAAGAGATTCTCACCATGACACATATAATCAGACTTTCAAAGTCAAACTTTCAAGTGAAAAAAAGTTGAGTACAATAAGGAGATACAATAATTATAAACATGTATGCACCCAATAACAGAGCATCAAATATATGAAGTTAGCGTAAGCTACCTAGGTGAAGCTGGAGGATCAAATGCTAAGTGAAATAAGCCAGGGACAAAAGGACACATACTGTATGCTTCTGCTTATGTGAGGTAGTAAGGGTAGGCCAAATCATAGAGATAGTAAGTAGAATGGGGACTGCCAGTTATTGGGGGAGTGGTGAATAGGGAGTTATTATTTAAAGGGCATAGAGTTTCAGTTTGGAAATATGAAAAACGTTCTGGCGATGGACAGTGATGATGGTTGTACGATAGGAATGTACTTCATGTCACTAAACTGTATACTTAAAATGATTAAGATAAGTTTGAAGTTATATATATTGTACCACAGAAATTTAAAAAAAACTAGAGAATGGGAGGAAAATTGGCAATGACAAATATGGACAACTTATGGACTACTGCTATAACAAGGAGTAGAAATGGGGATGGGAATGGGATAAAATGAGTTGTTTCTTGAATACAATAAAAAATGTAGCAAGTTTGAATACTGATTAGAGTGATCGGTGGAGAGGATGATACTAGACAAAGAGGGTGGCATTCCTGGAATGAATCCTTGAGTAGGTAAAAGAGGGTCTGATTTATTTATTTACTTATTAATTAAAAAATTTTATTTATTTATTTGGCCCAGAGAGAGAGATCACAAGTAGGCAGACAGGCAGGTAGAGAGAGAGAGAGGGGGAAGCAGGCTCCCTGCTGAGCAGAGAGCCCAATGTGAGTCTCCATCCCAGGACCCTAGGATGATGACCCTAGCTGAAGGCAGAGGCTTAACCCACTGAGCCACCCAGGCACCCTGAGAGTCTGATTTATTGCCAGGTGGAAGAGTTGGCCTTACATAGCAGTACAAATGTTTAATGTCTAATAAAGCCCAATATAATAGGAATATCTATAGCAATGTAGTAATAACTGACATTGATGGTATGCCCTTGGTGGGTGTTGGCATTATTCAAAGTATTTCATTCATAGATACATGTTACCCTTACGGCAACCATAGCAGATAGTTACCCCTTTCTGTGCCCCCTTTACAAAGAAGGAACTGAGGCCCAGAGAGGTGGCGTCGCTTGCTTCGTGAGGCTGTTAGACAGTCTGGCTTCAGAGTCTGTTTTCTAACAAGAGGGGCACAGTTATAATTTTTATTAGGAAACTGAGGCTCAGACAGGTTTATGATCTGGCCCAAGGTCACAAAGCCCATCAATGTGGAGCTGGGTATATTGGATCCCAAAGACAAATCCCTTTCTTGGGTCCATGTTTCCCTACTTCTGAGAAACTATGCTAGCCTAGGTGAAACCCTAACTTACAGCAGCTCTCTTAACTGTAGTTTTGTTGGTGTGGCAATGACACTGGAAAACCCGAGTACACACTCTCTCTCTGCCCCATCTCTGCACACACCTGCTATTGTGCCTGGATGTATTCCTTGATTTCTAAGCATTTTCCATTTTTTATCTTAAAATGAAAATAATAATAATATTTACCTCCTATGGTTGTGAGGATTAAATGATTCATGAGTGTTCTGCACACAGTAAGCAATCTTTGTGTTAGTTACTATTTAAAAATTTCATGCTATGCATTTACAACGATCATAATTAATTATCTCATTCATGCAATGCATTGTCAACAGAAGCTTATTGAATTCTTAGTAGTTACAGTGTGTCGTGCTAGGACACATGGGATACAGAAATGATTTAAACAGTACTGTATTTAAATATATAAACACACATGCATATACACAAGCATATGTCAACAGAGCCATATCATTTTCAATGTGGAAAGGACAATTTTGAATTACCAACTCCAAGCTCTCTGCTTCTCCCCATCTTAATGAATTCTTGATGCTTGACTGGACAAAGGAATCAAAACTGTCACAGTCGGTGTTGCGCCTCCCACATTGCCTAGTACAAGCCCAGTCCACGGTAGGTATTTAATAAATGGTTGTTGAGTGAAGAGGTTTGAAAGGAACATAAGTCACAGTAGTGACTGGTAGAGTGATGGGGGTGCCACAGGGGGCTGTGATGTGCCTCACATTCTAGAAGATTCCAGCATCCCTAAATCAATGTTGAGCACTAAGCCTATCTGGACGTTGGCGATGCAGATGCCCATAAGGAAATGTCAGACAGGGAGTGAGGTACTCATTATTTCCAGAAAACTGCATGAATGCGGGGTCTGAAAGATGCATCACGAGCCACTAAAGAGCCTTTTGTTATCGACTGTTCGCAGGCAACTGCCTGTCATCTGGCTTCTGACAAGAGAATATAATTTTCCAAAGTGGAATCATTTTCCTAGGTAAATGTATCTTGTGCTCTCTTCCACTTTGATGGAACTGACATATTTGGTGTTGGATGCCTTCCATGTGAAGATTTATCATTTAATTATAACTAAGAACACTGACTCAATCCCAGCTGCTTGGGGAAATTACTTCCCCGAAAGGCAGGATTCCCAATAAAAGACCAGGAGCTTATTTCTGATCCACAGACTCAAGATTTCGATTCCGTAAAAGTGACAAATGTTTCAGGCTCCCAGAAAGAGCGAAGCCCTAATTATGAGCGACATAATATATTCCAAATTAGAGAAGCGCAAACATGAGCCACTCTGAAAGGCATTGGAGTGGTTTGAAAAGAGATCAGGTGTGTTAATTCCTCCCTCCACGTGGGCAGCGGACACCCCTTTACTTCTATCAGCAGTGACCTATGGCATCCTGAAAAATGTGTCTCTCGGCACCGTGTGGGTAACCACACTGCTTAATTATTCTATTACGGTGAAAGGAAACACAGAGAATGTTGTTTCTGGGGCTTTTCATCTTTTGCTCTTCTAACCTCAAAAGAGCATTAAAGGGATGGGAGCTTTCAGGCAGCCGATTTCATTAAGAAAATTAATTCAATGATGCAGGGAGCTTTCGCCATTTAGGTTTTTACCATTTGTTGCTATGATGGATACCTTAGGACCAGATTCGAGTGCCGGAGGCAGTTTTGTGTGAGGAAGCATTTGATACTGTTTTATCATACAGAATTTTGAGCAGTGGTTCTCAGCCCTGGCAATATATTAGAAACATTTGGCCATCTCTTAAAACGTACCAAAGCTTCGCTCTCCACTTCATAGGAACTGATTTAATTAATTGGAGGTAGAGTCTGGGAACTGGTATTTTTAAAAGGCTTCCCAGATGATCTGTATTTACAAACATGGTTAAAAATCACTGCCTGGAAGTCAACAATGAGCAAGAAGAATCTTGAATAATTAGAATACATCTAATAGAAGCTGGGTCTTCTTCATGGGCTCTAGCTTCAAACAGACACAAATGCTGTGAACCCAGCTTCTTTGGGTGACCATACATTTTGGATACTGGCAACATGTTTCTTTCCTTTGTCCTTTCAGCCAGAAGGAAGTAGAGGTCTGCAGGCACTAATCTTGGCTCATCAGACCCTACTGCTGTCTCAACTCTTGCATTATCTGGTTAAATTACCTTTGTTTTAAATGCTTCAAGAGATTTCTGCTTTACAAGGTGGACTCTGATGGATAGATCTCCCATCTTTAGACAATTCCTGCCCAAACACTATATTCCTCTTAAATGAGGGTCATATTTCTCTTGTCTTAAAATGTAGCAATACTTGTTTCTACTTCTGCTCAGATTTTGCGTGAATCTCTCCTGGTCAAGCTTTTAGCTTCACCAGTCCTACCAAATTGGTCTCATAGTATCAACTGTGAAATATAATAGATAATTCTCAACCCTTATCGTACTTGACTTCTCAGCAGCATTTGACAGAGTTGATTATTTTCTCTTTTGGGAAAGTATTTATGACTTTGTTTATGGGGTTCCTCTTTTTCTTTCTTTCTTTTTTTTTTTTTTAAGATTTTATTTATTCATTTGAGAGAGAGAGAGAGAGAGAAAATGAGCAGGGGTGAAGGACAGAGGGAGAAGGAGAAGCAGACTGTCTGCCGAGCAGGGTGCCAGATGTGGGGCTTGATCTGAGGACTCTGGGGTCATGACCTGAGCCAAAGGCTGACACTTAACCAACTGAGCCGTCCCAGCACCCCAGGTTCCTCTTTTTCTGTTGGTTACTCAATCTTAGTCCCTTTTCCTGGATTCTCTTGACTTTCCTGAACTCAATAGAGTTGGGATGCCAAAGTCCTTCATTCTACCAGAGATGCCAGTGAGGCAGAGGGCCTGGAGAAGAGTTTCAGTTCTCATTCATCTTGTCCTACAATCTCCCCCCACTCCCACCCCTCATTTTTCTCTCACTGGTCAAATCCAGCAAAGGCCAGCTAACCTGTGAGCATGGGATATGCAGCCTGTTGCGGCCAGACCCTGCAAAACCAGGAAGTCGAAGGGAGTGGCTATGAGGTGGGAAATGTTATTGTACATTTGTTACTTCTAGGAATGATCAGCAGAAACGGACAGATTGACAAAGCAGAAAAATGAGAACAAGGAGGAAAGGTTCGTTAGGAACTAGAGGTGTGTTTACCTATATCCCTCCCAACCTCCTCTTTTCCATCTTGGTAAAGGGCACTACTGCGCACCTTGCTGCCTAGACCCCAAAGATGTGAGTCTCCTTCCCCACACCCACAGTCCTCTGATCCATCAGCAAGTTCTATCAGCTCCATCTGGTAATGCAGCTTAAATCCACACATATCTCATTATCTCCTTGTTAGGTTCAGCCTCTTATCTCCTCCTGCCAGATTATCCTAGTGCCTTTTCATAAGGCCTCAGCTTTCATTGTATTGCCCTGAATCACTTGCTTTCATAGGGGCTTCTTTTTAAAATCTACAGTCTTTTCTCCCCCCGCAAGGAATAATTAATCTTAAATTTAAAAAGTTAATTGTGGTATTATGTATATAGCATAAAATTGACCATCCTCGTCATTTCTAAGTGTACAGATCAGTAGTATGAAGTACATTCCCATTGTGCAACCATCACCCCACCATCCAGCCCCAAAGCTCTTCTCACAAAACTGAAACTCTTTAACCATTTTTACAATGACTCCCCATTCCCTTCTTCCCTCAGTCTCATTTGAAAACCATCCTACTTTGTTGTTATGAATTTGATTATACCAGGTACCTCATATAATTGGCTTTAGAGAATCTACCTTCTTGTTACTCCTTGCTTAAAACCATAGCCTTGGGCCCACAGGCCCTGCTGAAGCAGACAGTGTCCTGGCCAACTCTGGGGATGAGGAATGGTGCCCCTGTCATTAAGCAATGTAGAGGTCCTGCTGAGAGCACACACACTAAAAAGCCAAATATATAGCACCTGGGTTGCTCAGTGGTTAAGCATCTGACTCTTGCCTTCAGCTCAGGTGGTGATCTTGGGGTCCTGTGGTGTAGCCCTGTGTTTGACTCTGGGCTCAATGGGGGAGAGTCTGCTTCTCCCTCTCCCTTGTCCTCCCCTGACTCGCTCTCTCTTTCTCCCAAATAAATTAATTCAATCTGTTTTTTAAAGATTTCATTTATTTATTTTGGTTGGGGTGGAGAGGCAGACTCCTGCGCTGAGGAGGGAGCCCAATGCCACTCAGGGCTGATTCTGGGACTCCAGGATCCTGACCTAACTCAAAGGCAGACACTTAACCAACTGACCCACCCAGGTGCTTTAATTAAATCTATACTTTTAATGTCATTTCGATCAAAATTCCACTCGTATTCTTCAAAGAGCTGGAGCAAATAATCCAAAAATTTGTATGGAATCAGAAGAGATGCCAAATCGCTAAGTAAATGTTGAAAAACAAAAATAAAACTGGAGGCACCACGTTACCTGATTTCAAGCTTTATTACAAAGCTGTGATCACCAAGACAGCATGGTACTGGCATAAAAATAGACACATGGACCAGTGGAACAGAGTAGAGAGCCCAGATATGGGCCCTCAACTCTATGGTCAACTCCAATGGTCAATTAATTTCAACAAAACAGGAAAAAATATACAGTGGTAAAAAGACAGTCACTTCAATAAATGGTGCTGGGAAAACTGGACAGCTATATGTAGAAGAATGGAACTCGACCATTCTCTTACACCGTACACAAAGATAAACTCAAAATGAATAAAAGACCTCAACGTGAGACAGGAATCCATCAGAATCCTAGAGGAGAACATAGGCAGTAATCTCTTTGATATCAGCCACAGCAACTTCTTTCAAGATATGTCTCCAAAGGCAAAGGAAACAAAAGTGAAAATAAACTTTTGGGACTTCATCAAAATCAAAAGCTTCTGCACAGCAAAGGAAACAGTCAAGAAAACAAAGAGGCAACCCACAGAATGGGAGAAGATATTTGCAAATGACAGTACAGACAAAAGGTTGATATCCAGGATCTATAAAGAACTCCTCAAACTCAACACACACAAAACAGACAATCATATCAAAAAATGGGTAGAAGATATGAACAGACACTTCTCCAATGAAGACATACAAATGGCTATCAGACACATGAAAAAATATTCATCATCACTAGTCCTCAGGGAGATTCAAATTAAAACCACATTGAGATATCACCTTACACCACTTAGAATGGCCAAAATTAATAAGACATGAAACGACATGTGTTGGAGGGGATGTGGAGAAAGGGGAACCCTCTTACACTGTCACATTCCCTCACACTGTTGGTGGGAATGCAAGTTGGTGCAGCCTCTTTGGAGAACAGTGTGGAGATTCCTCAAGAAATTAAAAATAGAGCTTCCCTATGACCCTGCAATTGCACTCCTGGGTATTTGCCCCAAAGATACAGATGTCGTAAAAAGAAGGGCCATCTCTACCCCAGTGTTTATAGCAGCAATGGCCACGGTAGTCAAACTGTGGAAAGAACCAAGATGCCCTTCAACGGACGAATGGATAAGGAAAATGTGGTCCATATACACTATGGAGTATTATGCCTCCATCAGAAAGGACGAATACCCAACTTTTGTAGCAACATGGACAGGACTGGAAGAGATTATGCTGAGTGAAATAATTCAAGCAGAGAGAGTCAATTATCATATGGTTTCACTTATTTGTGGAGCTTAGCAGATAGCATGAAGGACATGGGGAGTTAGAGAGATGGGAGTTGGGGGAAATTGGAAGGGGAGGTGAACCATGAGAGACTATGGACTCTGAAAAAACAATCTGAGGGGTTTGAAGTGGTGGGGGGGGGGGGGAGGTTGGGGTACAAGGTGGTGGGTATTATGGCGGGCACGGCTTGCATGGAGCACTGGGTGTGGTGAAAAAATAATGAATACTGTTATGCTGAAAATAAATAAAAAAAATAAATAAAACTAGAGGGCTTTAGGGGTGGGTACTTAAAAAAAATCTTTTTTTTAAAAAAAGAAAATAAATACACAACTCTAATCTCCAGAATCCTGCCAAGTTGGCCTGCTTGTTGGGCTTATCTCCTATCAGTCTCTTCCTGGATCATGACATAATAGCCATACCTTTTTTTTTTTTTTTTTTAAAGATTTTATTTATTTATTTGTGAGAGAGAGAGCACATGCAGAGGGAGGAGAAGAGGGAGAAGCAAGGTCCCCACTGAGCAGGTTCCCCTCAAGGCAGTCACTTAACCAACTGAGCCACCCAGGCGCCTCTGGTCTTTCTTTTCTTGATCACACCACACTTATTTAAACCCTGGGAGCTTATGCTTTCTGTACCTTTAACCCAGTTGTCCTTTACCCACACTTGTGGGCACTTTGTCTCCATATTTTATTCACGCCTCTTATCAGAAATTATCTCTTCATAGAGATCCCACCTGTGTAAAACATCACCCTTCACCTGAAGTTAGTCTTCTTTAAAATTTGGTTTGCTAGGGTGCCTGGGTGGCTCAGTTGGCTAAGTATCTACCTTCAGCTCAGATTATAATCTCAGGGTCCTGAGATCGAGTCCTGCAATCATCTCCTTGCTGAGCAGGGAGCTTGCTTCTCCCTCTGCCTGCCACTCCCCCTGCTTCTCTCTCTCTGTCAAATAAGTAAATAAAATCTTAAAAAACTTTTTTGGTTTGCTTTCCTTCTTATAGCATTTAGGTACCTGACCTTATATATTCAGGGCATATTGTCCCTCTTTCCTCTAAAATGGGAGCAAATTTTTCTATTTCGATCTCTGCTATGATCACAGTAACACAAACAATGTCTGGACAATAGCAGAGTCTTAACATATTCTTGAATAAATAAAATACAATAAAATAAAATGAAAAAACAATGAATGAATGATGGGAATTTGCTCTTGCCAGAGCTGAGAGCATCCCTTGTGTAAATGCCTGAAACTCAGCTAATGCAGTTACTTCTGAATACTGTATAAATCTCAAAATGTCAGAGTGTTGCTAAATTCCATGCAAAAGTCAGAAGAGTGACTTTCTGCCAAAACCCATCACATACATGGGCCCCTGAAGAGTTTTTATTTTGATCAGTGTTTTCTGTGTTCCCCTAAACAACCTCTCCAGACTCTAGCCCCAGACTCAGATGCTCACTCAGTCACACAAGGAGATCATTCCATCCACTTTGCCCTGCCTTGAATCATAGAGACTTGAATCTTGTCCAAAAGGCCAGGCAGAAGTAACCACCATGCAATCAACTGGCTCTCTCCCTTTGTCTCTAACTTTACTCCTCCCTAAGCTCCCAGATCAGAGGCTCATTGGCAGATCTTCATCAACAGAAGAAATATTCCAAGCATAGAGAGGTGGGTGTGCTGTTTAAAAATGCTACATCAGAATCCCAGCAGAACCAACCAGTTTTTCTGGTACCTGTTAAAAGCACCTTAAGAAATATAGGTCATACGAAGGGAAGTGACATTGAAGAATGTATGACAAAATGACAGGATGTCTGAGATTTGCTTTAAAACTACCCAGTAGGTGTTGGGAAAAGGGTGGGAGACAAGATTGGCCAACAGTTGTTTTTTTTTTTTTTTTTAAGGATTTTATTTATTTATTTTACAGAGAGACACACAGAGAGAGATCACAAGTAGGCAGAAAGGCAGGCAGAGAGAGAGCAGGAAGCAGGCTCTCTGCTGAGAAGACAGCCCGATGTGGGGCTCGATCCCAGGACCCTGAGATCATGACCTGAGCTGAAGGCAGAGGCCTTAACCCACTGAGCCACCCAGGTGCCCCTGGCTAACAGTTCCTATTTTCCATCTCAGTGATGGGTACCTGAACTCACCCATGTGTACTCTTTCTACATATTTATGTTTGAATTCTTCCACAATGAAAAGCCAAAAGAAAGAAACAGATAAAAGAAAGTATAGATTTAGCATCAGCGAAATACCAGACACCTTGCAGCTTTGCTTGTAAATCAGAGTTGTCTGCTCTGTTTTGAATGAAAACCCACAGCAAATACACAGATTCCAAATCAAAGACTAAACCTTCTCTCCTCTTTGATAAACACTTCTCCCTTGAGACACAGGTTCTCATTTCTAAATGAAATGGCATCCAAAGGTATCCAATCTCTCTTTTTTTGTTGTTGACCTCTTCAAGAGAGGGCTTGTAAATGTATTGACTCTTTCTGAGGATGTGTGTTTGGTGCTTAAAGAGGCTGAGTGAAAGAGCCAGACCAGCCCATGGACTTGGCGAAGTCGTCCCATGGAGGGTGATTTTACTGCCATCACACCCGGTACCAAATGCTTTATGCACAGGGTCATTGGCAGAAATAACTGCAAACTCAGGTGCTTATGGAAACTTCCACAGGCGGAGTGCAGAGTGAATAGGTCCATTCTTCCCATTTGTGCCCTATATTTTAGTGGCTGGATTTTGTATGAAACTTGGAGAAAAATGGCTTTCTAAAATGTAATGCATCAACCTTTCTCTTTGATATTCTCTTCTGAATAGGAAGCAGTCACCCAACAGGCCACCTGCCCAAGCACAGCCCCACTAAGCTTGACCTTTGGGTTGTCCAGGGTGTTTTTTTCCCCCTATTTTCACCCAGGGTCTACCTACTGTTCCCAAGCAATTTATGAGTTAAAAAAAAAAAAAAAAAGAAAGAAAAGAAAAGAAAAATCAGGCAGGTAGGCTAGGCTGTTTTTTGGTTGTCTCGTATCAGAAAGCTTCTGCTCTTGCTAGAATTTCTTCTGGTCGTGACAATTAAAAAAATCCTTTCTTTAAAAAAAAAAAATCTTTTCTTAAATGTCCTTTCTTCCTGCTGACATTTCTGACCCCTGACAAGGGAGAACATTGTTGCAATCAACACTTGAAACTCTTTGTTCTTCGGACTCCAGAGTGAATCGGACTCCTGGAGGAATCCTGTTAAGCAGCAGTATACTTTGTGTCATAGGTGGCTTTTCACTAGGCCTGCCTACTCGGAGGCAGAAGAATGAAGTTTATAAACCTCAAGGAAACCTTCTGACAGAGGAACCAAGGTCTCAGACCTGAGCAAGCTAATTACTCCATTCTAAAACAGGCCAAGTTGGCCTGAGGCGACGTTGTGAGCACTTGGCATCTGTCACTGCCTCACTTAGGTTTTGTTTCCTTCCTGCCCCTTATCCTTGCTTTTTTATTATCTATTTCCCTGCCAGGTGTCCAGCATTTCTGGGCTGTTCCATTTTATCCACACTTAAGAATTAATGTGTTCCGAAGTATTACATGTGTTCGTAACATTAATTTCTCACTTGTTCTCAGGTGAATTTGAAAGAGAAGAGGCCCAAAGGAATAGATGGTGGGATTTCAGTGCTGACGACACTCTGGAAAGGATGGACTTTTCCTTTTGGAGGACTCTACCAGTGAAGAGTGTCTAGGAAGTGTCAGAGAGTAGAAAATCTTAGAGACCTGATTTCTAGTCTTTACTCTCTCAGTAATTAACTTGGTGACTGCAACGAATCGACCCACCTGTCTAGACCTCTGTCTTTACTTGCTTGAAATGAAACAGTTGGTCTGGAGCTCTCATGTCCCTGAGACGAGCATCGCACCTGCTCATAGTAGGTATGCCTCCAAATGTGTGCTGTCTGAAAGCAGGGAACCTACTTTTAGCTTTACCATACTCTGATAGTCAGTGCATTCAGCAAGCAATGCTCTACCTATGTGTCTGTGTAGACCTGCCACTTGGCCAATGCCCTTGCAAACTACATTTGCTCGGCTGAAAGCTTAGAGGAGGTAAGGTTACATTTTCAGGTAGTTCAGATTCTTGTAGAGAAACTTCAAAGGGAGCTTGCGTCTGAAAGGCATAATCTGTGCTTCTAATAGACGGTTTGGTCAAGATTTGTATACAGCATAGGCTAGGTTATAAAGGATATACAATATAAAGTGAAAGAAAAGCCATATATATACAGCATATCATCTATGGACTACACACTTTAAAGCCTCAGATCTTTCACTGAGAAGGTTGGTGGGTGTTCCCATGGAGATTTCTTAGAAGGGTTGCATTCCCTGGAATATTATTGGAAATATATTAACAACGCCAACTTTCTGTGGGTTTTTAGGCCTTGGGAATCATGCTGGCTAGAATACATTATTTTCTTGCATACCATATCCATATTCATTTATTCATTTATTCAATAAGTTCTCATTTGAAGATATATTAAGTGCCAATTACTCTGAGTTACAGGGGCTATAAATATGAGGAAAATATAGTCCTTATTACTGACAGTCTCATAGTACAGTTGGATAGATGGATGGGTAAATGTAATTACACCACTGTAATAAGTATTGTGATAGTTACTTTGAAATAATGTGATATAATACCTTAAAATAATACTGAAAGGCAAGAGAAAAAGTACCCAAGACTGACTAGCTGAAGGGTTAGGAGTGGCTTTATTGAGGAAATGGCTTCAGCAGAGAGAAGTTCAATTGTAAATAAACAGAGGTAGAGAAGAGTATGAAAATCTCCCTCACTCCCCACCAATAAATGAATTGTTTTTTTGGAGCAGAATGTAAATTTGGGAGAATATAAGGGGTTAAGACCAAAGTTGTTGGCTGAATTTCGTTTGTGAAGAGACAGATGAATTGAGATTTTATATTTCAGTTATGGAGGAGCTACAGAATCCTTTTAAAGAGAAGATCAGTTAGTCTTTGCCAGTCTTGTCAATCTCAATACCTATAGGTCATACACACAGGAAAATGGTACATAGTGTTAGACATACTCTTGGCCTGAAAAGGTATCTTGCAGGCATATCACTTATGATATTTGTGAATTAATCAACAGATTTTAATTGCTGCCTAAATTGTACCCAAAGATGGTTGCTATATAAAGGAAGTTTGTAAAGATGTAACCAGTTGAAATTATTCAAGGATCCAGCATACTGGTAAAGGGAGAATAGAGAGGAAAATCATAACATGTACATATGGGTTAGGTGGCTCGAAACCTACTCTAACACTAAGTGCCTAGTGTGAGAGATCACTGAGTTTAAGAATAGCAGAGTCAGGTATTTGGTTAAAAAAAAAGGTAGTTTCTAGCATAATTTTAAAGAGTGAATGGACTTAAATAACAGAAGGAGAAAGCATTTCATTTTGGAATATTTGCATAAATTAAGACTTGAACATGTGACTCATTACATTTCTTGGTAAGATTAATTGATTAATCATTTGTTTATCTTGTATTAATTAATCAAAACCCATACTTTATTCAGATTTCTTTAGTTGTTTTTGTTTGTTTTTCTTAATGTTCCTCTCTCTGTTCCAGGATTCCATCTAAAACACCACGATATTCTATATAGTCATCATATGTTCTTAGACTCCTCCTGGCCATCAGAATTTCTCAGATTTTCCTTGTTTTTGATGACTTGATAGTTTTGAGGAGGATTTATCAGGTCTTTTGTAGAATGTACTTTAACTGGAATTTGGTATTTTTCTTATAATTAGACTTGGGTAAGGGTAGGGGTTTTTGAAAGGAAAACCACAGAGATCTAGTGACATTCCCTTTCTCTTTTTAAGGAAGTTTTTATTTTATTTACTAGGTGCTCACCACAAGTGCACTCCTTAATCCCCATCACCTATCCTCACCCCACTCCCCTACCCGCGCCCCTTGCCCCTCTGGTAATCATCAGTTTGTTCTCTATACTTAAGAGTCTGTTGGGACACCTGGGTGGCTCAATTAGTTAAGCAACTGCCTTCGGCCCAGGTCATGATCCCGGGGTCCTGGAATGGAGACCTGCATCGGGCACCCTGTTCATTGACTAACCTGCTTCTTCCTCTGCCTGTGGTCTCAGTCTCTGACAAATAAATAAATAAAATCTTAAAAAAAAAAAAAGTCTGTTTCTTGATCTTTCTTTCTCCCCCACCTCCCTATCATATTCATTTGTTTTGTTTTAAATTCCATATGAGTGAAATCATATGGTATTTTTTTATGACTGATACATTTCACTTAGTATTATACTCTGTAGCTCTATTCATGTCATTGAAAATGGCAAGATTGCATTCTTTTTTTATGGCTGAATAATATCCTTGTGTGTGTGTGTGTGTGTGCGTGTGTGTGCGTGTGTGTGGATACCACCTCTCCTTTATTCATTCATAAATCTATGGGCACTTAGGCAAGTTCCATAACTGGGTTACTGTAAATACTGCTGTTATAAACATAGGGGCACATGCATCCCCTTGAAATAGTGTTTGTATTCTTGGGGTAAATACCCAGTAGAGTGAAACTGGATCATAGAATTCTATTTTTTATCTTTTGAGGAAACTCCATACTGTTTTCCGCAGTGGCCATACCAGTTTGTGTTCCCACCCACAGTGCATGAGTGTTTCTTTCTCTCCACATCCCTGTCAACACCAGTTATTTCTTGTGTTGTTGATTTTCGCCATCCTGATAGGTGTGAGGTGACAGCTTGTTGTAGTTTTGATTTGCATTTCCCTTTTGGTAACTGATGGTGAACATCTTTTCATGTGTCTATTGACCATCTGTGTATCTTCTTTGGAGAAATGTCTGTTTATGTGTTCTGCCCATTTTTAAAATTGATTATTTGGTGGGGGGGGTGTTGAGTTTTGTAAGTTTTTTATTTTGGATACTCGCCCTTTATCAGATATGTCATTTGCAAATATCTTCTCCTATTCTGTAGGTTGCCTTTTAATTTTGTTGATTATTTCCTTTGCTGTGCAGAAGCTTTTTATTTTTATATAGTTCCAGTAGTTTATTTTGTTTATTTCCCCCTTGCTTTAGGACACATATCTAGTAAGTTGCTATAGCGGATGTCAAATAAGTTTTTGACTATGTGCTATTCTAGGATTTTTATGGTTTTAGGTCTCATATTTAGGTCTTTAATCCATTTGGAATTCATTTTTGTGTATGCTGTAAGAAAGTGGTCCAGTTTCATTCTTTTGCATGTTGCTGTTCAGTTTTCCCAATACCATTTGTGGAAGAGACTGTGTTTTTCCCATTGGATATTTTTCCTGCTTTGTTGAAGATTAATTGACTTTATGGGTGTGGGTCTATTTACTGTTTTTCTATCCTACTTTATTTATCTATGTGTCTATTTTTGTGCCAGTACCATTCTGTTTTGATTACTATAGCTTTGTGATATAACTTGAAGTCCAGAATTGTGACACCTCCAGCTTTGCTTTTCTTTTTCAATATAGCTTTGGCTATTTGGAGTCTTTCATGGTTCCATACAAATTTTAGGATTATTTGTTCTAGTTCTGTAAAAAAAAAAAAATGCTGCTGGTATTTTGATGGAATTACATTAAGTGTGTAGATTTGAGTAATACAGATTTTTAAAGAATATTTGTTCTTCCAATCCATGAGCATGGAATATTTTTCCATTTCTTTATGTTGTCTTTAACTTCATCAGTGTTTTATAGCTTTCAGAGTACAGGTATTTTACCACTTTGGTTATGTTTACTCCTAGGTATCTTATTTTTGGTGCCATTATAAATGGAATTGTTTTATTAATTCCCCTTTCTGCTGCTTCATTTCTGGGGTATAAAAATGAAGCAGTTTTCTATAGATAGATTTTATATCCTGTGACGTTACTGAATTTATTACTTCTAGCAGCTTTTTGGTGGAGGCTTTTGGCCTTTCTTTATATAGTATCATGTTATCTGCTAATAGTGGAATTTGATTTGGATGCCTTTTATTTTTATTTTTGTTGTCTAATTTCTTATGATTCAGACCTCCAATGCTGTGTTGAATAAAAGAACAATCTTGTTCCTGACCATAAAGGAAAAACTCTCAACTTTTCCCCATTGAGGATGATAGTAGCTGTGGGTTTTTCATATGGTCTTCATTATGTTGTGGTATGTTTCCTCTAAATCTACTTTTTTGAGTATATTTATCATGAATGGATGTTTCACTTTGTCAAATGCTTTCCCTGCATCTATTGAAATGACCATATGGTCCTTATGCTTTCTCTTTTTGATGTGATATATCATATTGCTTGATTTGTGAATACAGAACTATCCTTGCAACCCAGAAATAAATCTCACTTGATCATGATAAATGATTTTTTAAAACATATTGTTAGATTCAGTTTGCTAGTATTTTGTTGAGGATTTTTGCATGTATTTTCATCAGGGACATTGGCCTATAGTTCTCTTTTTTTGTGATTATCTGTTTTGGGATTAGGGTAATGTTGGTGTCATAGAGTATGGAAGTTTTTATTTCTCTTCCATTTTTTGGAATACTTTGAAAAAGGTAGGTATTAACTCTTTAAATGTTTGCTAGAATTTTCCTGTAAATCATCTGGTCCTGAAACTTTGTTTGTTGGAGTTTTTTGATTACTGATTCAATATTTTTTTGCTGGTAATTGTTCTGTTCACATCTTCTATTCTTCTTCCTGTTCTAGTTTATTTATATGTTTGTAGGAATTTACCCATTTCTTCTAGGTTGTCCAACCTATTGGCATATAGTTTTTCATGATCTCTTATAGCTGTTTGGATTTTTATGGAAGTGGTTGTTATTTCTCCTCTCTCATTTGTGGTTTTATTTATTTGGGTCTTTTCTGTTTTTTTCTTATTAGGTCTGGCTACAGGATTATCAATTTTTTTTTTTCCCCCCCAAAGAACCGGCTTCTGATTTCATTCATCTCTTGTTTTATTTTTGCTCTTCTGCTGATTTTAGGTTTTGTTTGTTTTCTTTTTCTAGCTTCTTTAAGTGTAAGTTTAGGTTGTTTGAGATTTTTCTTTCTTCTCAAGATAGGCCTGTATTGCTATAAACTTCCCTCTTAGAACTGCTTTTGTTGCATCCCAAAGATTTTGAACCACTGTATTTTCATTTTCATTTTTTTCCATGTACCTTTTTATTCATCTTTGGCTTCCTGGTTGACCCATTTGTTGTTTAATAGCATGTTATTTAATCTCCATGTATTTGTGATCTTTCCAGATTTTTTTCTTGTGGTTGACTTCTAGTTTTATAGTGTTGTGGTCAGAAAAGGTGTATGCTATGACTTCAATCTACTTGAATTTTTTAAGACTAGTTTTGTGGCCTACCTATGATCTATACTGAAGAATGTTCCATGTGCACTTAAAAAGAATGTGTACTCTGTTGTTTTAGGATGAAAGGTCCTAAAGATATCTATTCAGTCCTCTGGTCCATTAAGTCATTCAAAGCCATTGTTTCCTTGTTGATTTTCTGTTTAGATGATCCATCTATTGATGTAACTGGAATGTTAAAGTCTCCTACTATTATTATATTATTGTTAATTAGTTCATTATATTTGTTATTAATACTTTTATGTACTTGGGTGCTCCCATGTTGGGTGCATAACTATTGACAATTGTTACACCTTCTTGTTAGACTATTCCCTTTATTATTCTATAGTATCCTTCTTCGTCTCTTGCTATAGTCTTTGTTTTAAAGTCTATATTTGTCTCTTAGAAGTATTGCTACTATGGCTTTCTTTTGACATCCCTTTGCATGATAAATGTTTCTCCATGCCCTCATTTTCAATATGCAGGTGTCTTTAGGTCTAAAATGAGTCTCTTATAGGCAACATATAAATAGGTCTTGTTTTTTTTTTGTTGTTTTTTGTTTTTTTTTTAATTTTGTTTCTTTATTTGACAGAGAGAAATCACAAGTATTCGGAGAGGCAGGCAGAGAGAGAGAGAGAGAGAGGGAAGCAGGCTCCCTGCTGAGCAGAGAGCCCGATGCGGGACTTGATCCCAGGACCCCAAGATCATGACCTGAGCCGAAGGCAGCGGCTTAACCCACTGAGCCACCCAGGCGCCCCAGG
The DNA here is from genome assembly GCF_022355385.1 of Mustela nigripes. Classification (NCBI taxonomy): domain Eukaryota; kingdom Metazoa; phylum Chordata; class Mammalia; order Carnivora; family Mustelidae; genus Mustela; species Mustela nigripes. The sequence continues at coordinate 31,078,025 of NC_081574.1, read as the reverse complement.
TCTTGTTTTTTTTTTAATTCTATTCTATCACTCTATGTCTTTTGATTGGAGATTTTAGTCTATTTATATTCAAAACAATTATTGATAGATATTTATTTATTGCCATTTTATTACTTGTTTTGTGTTGTTTCTAAAGATTTCTCTGGTCCTTTCTTGTCTTTCTCTCTTCCACAGTTTTCTGGTTTTCTTCAGTGATCTAAATGGATTTCTTTCTCTTTATTTTCTTTGCATATTTATGGGTGGTTTTTGATTTGTGGCACCATTAGATTTGTATACAACATCTTCTGCATATAGCAGTCTATACTAAATTGATGGTCATTTAAGTTTGAACCCATTCTTTACTCCTCTCCTCCTGTGTTTTAGGTGTATGGTGTGATATTTTACATTCTTTTATTTTGTGAGTTCCTTAACTGATTTTTTTTAATCACAAATATTCATTTTTACTGATTTTGTGTTTCCTACCTTCATATGATCCTTTTTAGTCTTCCCACTCAAAGGGTTCCCTTCAATATTTCTTGGGGGCCTGGTTTAGTGATCATGAATCATGAACTCCTTTACTTTTTGTTTGTCTCTAGAACTCTTCATCCCTCCTTTTATTCTGAATTATAGCCTTGCTGGACAGAATATTCTTGGCTGCAAGTTTTTCCCATTTAGCACTTTCAAAATATGAAGCCACTCCTTTTGGTCTTGGAAAGTTTCTGCTGAAAAATCTGTTAATAGCTTTATGGGGTTCCCTTTATATGTAACTTTCTTCTTACTCTTGCGCTTTTAGGGTATTTTTTTTTCTTTATTACTATATTTTGCAAATATAATTAGAATATGTCTTGGTTTGACCTGCTTTTGTTGATTTTGATGGGGGTTCTCTGTGCCTCCTGGATCGATCTAGATGTCTTTCCCCAGATTAGGAAAGTTTTCAGCTATTATGTTTTCAAATATATTTTCTGTTCCCCTTTTTTCTCTCTTTCTTTTCTGGGATTCCTATAATACAAATGCTATTATGTTTGATGGAGTTCCCTAAGTCCATTCTCATTTTGCATAATTCTGTTTTCTCTCCTTTGTTCAGCCTGATTACTTTCAATTATTTTGTCTTCTAGGCCATTAATTTGTTCCTCTGCTTCTTCCAGTTTGTTATGCATTCCATCAACTGTTTTCCTAATTTCATTTACTGAGCCCTTTATCTCACCTATGTTATTGCTATCTCTGTGTTAATGATCTCACTAATGTTCTTCACTCCTTGATTTCAGGAAGCATCTTTATGATCATTGCTTTAAATTCTCCATCTGTTTTGTTAGATCTCTTGTTGTGGTTTCATTCTCTTATTTGGGACAAATTCCTTTGTCTTCTCATTTTCCTTAGTCTCTGTGCCCATTTCTTTGTGTTAGGAAAATCAGCTACATCCCCTGTTCTTGAGGTTAATGGCTTTATGAAGAAGAGGTCCTGGGCACCTTGGGTGGCTCAGCCATTAAGCATCTGTCTTCAGCTAAGGTCATGATCTTGGAGTCCTGGGATTGAGGCCCACATCAGGCTCCCTCCTTGGTAGGAAGCCTGCTTCTCCATCTACCACTCCCCCTGCGTGTGTTCCCTCTTTCTGGCTCTGTCAAATAAATAAAATCTTTAAAAAAGGAAGAAGAAGAAGAAGGAGAAGAAGGAGGAGGAGGGGGAGGAGGAGGAGGAGGAGGAGGAGGGGGAGGAGGAGGAGGAGGAGGAGGAGGAGGAGGAGGAGGAGAGGTTCTATAGTACCCTATAGAAGGAGGAGGAGAGGACGAGGTTCTATAGTACCCTAAGGTGTAGTGTCCCCTGTTCTTTGGGGTCTGGAGCTTCTACAAGTGTCTCTAATGTATGCTGCATGTGCTCTGTTATTGCATACTTGCTGCTATATCTTTCGGGCCAGTTGTCTGCAGACGTTCTTTTTGCCTATTGTGTGCAGTGTTTTGTCTCTGTCCTAAATGTAGTACATTTGTATTTTAACAAGGTGTGTTCTAATGTGCTTGTGAGATGAGACCTCTTGCCACTGCCACAGAAACCAAGACCTCACCAAAATCCCAGGTTGTGAGACATAGTGTTGGCAAGGATTTGGAGTAGATTTCTTTGTAAGGGGGCTGGCCACACAGGGACTCAGGCAAGGGTGAATGGGAGGGGCAGTTCCACTGGAGCAGGGAAGGGGGCTTGGTATAAACAAGGTAGGTAGCAAATGTCAGTGCTGCACTCGTTACTGCAGTTGGCCCCGTGATTTATGCTGAGGGATAAGGGAGGGAAATGGCACCTGGCAGTTACTTTGTTCCTGGAGGGTTTCTGTGAGCTCTGTCTCTCTGGCTCATACTCTAGGAAGAATAAATAACCTCCCCACTGTGTGCCCCAGGTACCCTTCAGATCACTATTTCCATGCTACATGACCAATGGCTATTTGCCTGTCTTTTCTCTAAGAGCAGCCCCAATGTTCTCTGAATTCTCCCAGAGCCAAGCATCCTGACCATCTAAACTCTAGGCTTTAAGCCCTTCTAGTTGCAAGAATTCATGAAATTCAGGCCTCTCACTTTCCAGGCCAGTTGCTATGGGGATTTGTTTTCCCTGTGCGCTCCCTTGTGTGCAAGTCTCTCTCTTGCCTTTCTCCATGACTGGCTCTTTCCCCACTGCAGCAGCCACAATCTGTTTCTTCTGCAAATCACCATATGCAACCTAAAATGTAAGTAGGGGGAAATTATACCCTACCTCCTTGAAGGTAGAGTATGTATATAAATTATTTGGAATTCTTCTGTTTTATGTATTTATTCAACGTATCATTTATTTATTTCAGTATGCACTCATGGATATTTATTTTATACTTTGGGTTATAATACTGTATCATTTATTTTGTTGCTCAAATTATTCCAGCTTTGGCATTGTGAGTTCTTTCAGATGGCTATGGTATCCCTTTGACATACTCCTTTATGTGTTTGGGTTTTTTTTTTTGTTTGTTTGTTTGTTTAGGTATTTATAGTAATTTCTTACTTCTGGGGACTTCAAGATACTCCAGACTCATATTATCTGTCACCTAGATATCTATCTCCAGACTAAGCCATTTCTCCAAGTTGCCCCCATTCCTTTATTTGGAAAATGGTATTAGAAACCAAGGTCTAAAGACAAGGTGTGTCCTTGCTTCCAGGTCCTCTTAGCTGACAAAACAAGGTAATATATGTGTGTATGCTAACCTATGTATTAACAGACACATAGCTAAGAATATTTCTACATGTAACAGTCTGTATCTATATTAACCCAAACATGAGTGCATACTGGTATCTTCCATTAAAATCCACTTTCACATGGATCATTCTAGTCTCTTCCCCTTCCTTATCTGCTATAACTTAACCAGTGAGAAACCTGGTTCTTTTCCATTGTCCATTTACTTAATCTTTTCAGTTCTAGTATGTAATAAGTATCAATGATTAATCCATATCCTCATGGGACAATTTTATCAACAAGAATACAATTCTTACATATTATTTCTTTTTCCTTTAGTTTGACATATTCTACTCATTTCCAAAGTTACTTACATCAGCAATTTCCCCCATCCCCTAGAGTGAGGTTATTTCATACATTTGTAATAGAGTTAGATTGTTTTGTCACATTCTGCATTCCATCTTGGGATTCTCCTGACCTCCTACATGTTGCTTATTTAATTTGCATACATTAAGGTTTGTACAGTTCCATGAGTTTTGACAGTAGCGTATTGTCATGTATTCACCATTACAATATCACACGGAATAGTTTCAGTCCCCTAAAAAGTCCCTTGTGCTTCACTTATTTAGCCTTCTTTTCCTTTTCCCCAAGCCCCCAGAACTACTGATCTTTTTATTGTTTTGTCCTCTTTTATTGGTTTAGATTTTCTAGGATGTCATATAATTAGAATCATATACCATATAGTCATTTCATACTGACTTCTTTCACTCAAAACAGTAGGTACTTAAGATTTATTCATCTCTTTCTGTGGCCTGCTAGTTCATTTATTATTGCTGAATAACATTGAATTGTACAGGTATACCACAGTTTACTTATCTATTCCCATATGGAAGCACATTTTGCTTGCTTCCAGATTTTGGTAATTATAAATAAAGCTGCTATAAACATTCAAGTGTAGGTTTTAGTGAGGACATAAATTTTCACATCGGCTAGGTAAATATCTAGGAGCGTGGCAGTGGATCATATGAAAAGACTATGTTTAGTTTTGTAAGAAATTGCCAAAATATCTCCCAAAGTGACTGTACCATTTTCATTTCTACTAGTAACAAATGAGAGTTTTGAATTACTGTTACTGCACATCCTTACCAGAATTTGGTATTGTCTTTTTTTTTTTCTTCTGTCATTTTGATAGGCTTTAGGGGTATCTCATTTGTTGTTTTAATTTGCAATTTCTTAACACAAATGATGATGAACATCTTTTCATATGTTTATTTGCCATCTGTATATCTTCTTTGGTGATGTGTTTGCTCAGGACTTTTGCCCATTTTTTAATTGGGTTGTTTGTTTTCTTGTTGTTTGAGTTTTAAGGATTCTTTGTATATTTTGGATGTAAGTCCTTTGTCAGATATGTGTTTTGCAAATATTTTCTCCCAGTCTGTGGCTCATCTTTCCATTCTCTTAACAGTATCTTTCACACAGTATCAGTTTTTTTTTAAACATTTTTATAATGTCCTACTTACTTTTTCCTTCAATCTTTCTTTTAGTATTGTATGCAAAAACTCATTGGTAAGCCTAAGGTCACCTAAATTTTCTCCTTCTATGTTTTCTTCTTGAGGTTATATAGTTTGGATTTTACATTTAGGTCTATGATCTTTTTAAATTAATTTTTGAAAGGTGTAAGATCTTTCTCTAGGCTCCCTCCCTCCCATTGTCTCTTTTTTCCAATTTGGGCATCCACTGTTCCAGCATTATTTGTTGAAAAGACTATTCTTTCTCCATTGACTTATCCATGCTCCTTTGTTAAACATTAGTTGACTACATTTGATGGTTCTTTTTTCTTTTCTATTGATCTCTGTGTCTATTCTTACACCAGTACTATACTGTGTTGATTCCTGAGGCTTTGTATTAAGTCTTGGAATCAAGGTGGTGTGAGTTCTTCAACAATGATCTTCTTCAGTATTATGCTGGTCATTCTAGGTCTTTTGCCTTTACACATAAACTTTAAAATCAGCTCATGTTAATATCTATAAAATACCTTTCAGGAATTTTGACTAGGATTAAATTTAATCTTTGGATCAAGTTGTGAAAAATCAACCTCCTAATAATATTGAGTCTTCCAATCCATGAACACAAAATATGTCTCCAATTATTCAGATAATTTTGGATTCTTTTTGTGTCAGACATTTATAGTTTTCCACATATATGTCCTTCACACATTTTGTTAGTCTTATACCTAAGAATTATACTTAAGAATTAATTTTTGTGTTCTTTATTAGTGATATTTTCATTTTATTTTAAATTTTAATGGTTTATTGGTGGTATATGACAAAGCAATTGATGTTAGTATGTAAACATTATATCCTGCAACCTTGCTATACTTGGTATTGTTTCAGGAGTATATTTGTTGATTCCTTGGGATTTTCTACATAAAAAATGCTATCATCTGGGAAAAATGAAAGTTTTACTTCTTTGTCAAGCTATCAATATATTTTATTTCTTTTTCTTATCTGATTGTAGTAACTAGGCCTTCCAGTACTATGTTGAATAAAAATAAGAGAGGACATTATTGCCTTGTTACTGATCTTAATCAGAAAGGCAACTAGTACCTCACTATTAAGTGTAATGTTAACTGTAGGGGTGTGTGTGTGTGCGTGTGTGTGTGTGTATGTTCTTCAACAAGTTGAGGAAATTACCTTCTGTTACTAGTTTGTGGAGAGTTTTTATCATGGATGCCATGATGTGGTGGTAAGTAGGGGAGAGAAAGGATTTGATAATCTTCTGATTTAATCTTGTTTTCAAGGGCCTGGGTCTCTGGTTCATAACTTTCACAAGTATTTCTCCATTTTTATAGCTCTGTTCTTCCTTTAGATGAGACAGGAAAGCTAGAGGGCCAAAAGTGGCAGCAATGTTTTTCCCTCATTTCAGATAAGGTTTGGTTAGATCTTTTTTCTCCTCAAGAGAAGGTCTTTGTTATGGAGAACACTCTTAGGGGTATTTTACAGTGACTAGTTTCCTCCTGGCTCTATGAGAGAATCGTTCTTAGATCTTCACTTTGTAGATTCCTGGAGGTAAAACCCACAAAAGTCTGGGGACTCCTTTCAGACTGCAGCTCTCAGGAATATCTTACTTTATGTGTTCCTATGAGTTTTTGACTCCAGAAACCTTTGCTTTAGGTATGAGCAGAGACTCCCTTGACTTCCCTGTCTTTTTGGATTTCCAGCTGGAAATTTGTCCTGCAAACTCACTCTGAGAGGTCCAAGAAAATTCATGTTTTTTTAGTTAGTTCAGTTTTTTTTCTTATACAGATGGGAGTGACAACTTCCATGCCTTTTATATATTCAAGCTGAAACGAGAAGTGAACACATTGCTTTTTATCTCTAAGTTGGAAGCTCAGAAACTTTAGAACTTAGTCAATGTTCCATGGATCATCATGTATTCTATTTGTCCTGCAAGTTTATGTTGGTCACAGAAGCAGAGAAACATCTACCCCTGGAGCAAATAAGGTAATTTCAGTTTAATTGAGAATATAATGAATGAAAGAAAGCAGGACAGGTAACAAAAATGAATTATCAACCTTTGGCTACATGAAACACTTTTGTGAAAAAAAATAAAGGCCCAGGGCAACATTTTTCTGGATGGGGCATTTGAGGGGATAGAATGATTTATTGCAGATGTTTATCAAGTACCTCTTATATGCTAAGTTCTATGGGAGGTGCAGAGGCTATGAGAATAGGTAAGATGAATATACTCATCCTACATGTTGAGTTTAAAGTTTAAAAAAGCGTATATACTTAAGGTATATTTAATAGTATGATTGGAGGAGAATCTTCCAGGCAAGAGAAAAAGCCTAAGTAAACCTGGAGATAAAAGAGAACAAGCACTAAAAGAAACAAAGAGTCCCAGGACGGAAGGAGAGTGGAATTTGCTCAAGTCAGAATCAAAGCAGGAAATGCGTGGCACATGCAAAAGGTACACATGAAGATAATTTAAGTGAGGAACTGTTTTCAAAGATGTTGATAAGGTTAATGAAGAGTATCAGGAGTGAATGAAGTCATCCCACCCCATGGAAAGGCCCATAGGAGGGAAGGGTTACCAAATCTAGAGGAGAGATATAACTAGAGGAGAGGGCTGCCAGAAAGGGGATGTGACTCCCAGTTGAGGAAAGTAATTTTACCAGTACCTGGCCTTCCAGGAATAGATGCAAGGGCATCAAACCTCTGTCCTATGATGTCCCTTAGTTGCCTCTCATTGGCTGAACCCAAACAGAGGCAAGAAGATTCAGGCAGTCCATACAGTTTGGCTTCCTGAGCAACAAATGGTACAAAAGATGGAGAATGTATCTGGTAGGGATAAATATGAGACGATGACAGTATGTAGTATAGTCCATTCTTGTTTCTTTACCTAGGTGACAATGTGGATCTTTTAATAGTCTCACCAGACATCATCTCATCATAGAATATGTAATTTTAGTCATAGTTCCATGTGAAGCCCAAAACATTCACCCTCACTAATATGCTCTGTATTATAAAAAAAAAAAAAAAAGGAAAAGAGATGTTATGAAAAAAGCAGTTAATTAAAATAACATACAGATGCAAAAGCCTGTACTTCTATAGCTGCTTATTAGACCTCGATTAAAAGTCAAAGTTCTCTTTTTTCTCCCACTTATTCCATGAACCCCTTGTTCTCTTTCGCATATACTTTTGATGGCATTATTTACCAGGTGAGATGAAACAAACCATAATTTTGGGATCCTTGGCAGTCCTGATCTTATCACTTTGCCTCAGTTTTCTATTGCTTAATATGATTATTTAAAAAGCACCTGAATGGGGATGCCTGGTTTCCTCAGTTGGTGAAGCAACTGCCTTCTGTTCAGGTCCTGATCCTGGAGTCCTGGGATTGAGTCCCACATCATGTTCTCTGCTCAGCAGGGAATCTGCATCTTCCTCTGACCCTCCCCATCTCATGCTCTATCTGTCATTCTCTCTCTCAAATAAATAAATAAAATATTTTTTAAAAAAGCATCTGAATGAATCTTTTTTTTTTTTCCATCTGCATTTTTTAAAATTTTTTATTTTTTATAAACATATATTTTTATCCCCAGGGGTACAGGTCTGTG